>NW_028317914.1:913269-1217692 GCF_062004578.1 Staurois parvus | reverse complement strand
CCGACCAGGTTTACACTGCACAACTTCTATTCAGAATTCTGCACACTAACACTTGTGCAATAAACATGGACTTTACATGTCCAGCCGCCAGCAGCCTGACTGAGTACTGGCCTTTCTTACACACTTCCACACAGGTATCATTCATCCTCTTGAATGATATCACTCCAGACAGAGTCAAAGTCCATGGCTTTTATTAAGGGATTGTAAATTACAATTCAAAGGAAGCTATTCTACTTCACAGGCAATACTGTAGAAGAGAATAAGTGCAGCAAACTGTACCCAGCTTCCATGGTAAAACATAAATCCCTTGGCCTATAGTCAGGGGTGTACTGCTAGGCCCACATCCAGGGGTGCCCTTTTCTAGGGAAGGCCCACTAAGGGGAAGGAGGAAGATACAAACTTTGCCTCACTACTACATCTTCTGGCTCCAATCAGTACCACTCCCCTGTACTTAGCTTCACCTTCTATTTTTAAGGGAAAACCAACGTAAAGGGGCAACCTATTAACCCCTGTCTTCAAGTGGATGGAATAGTGCCTCAATGTCATCAGTCAGTGTCAATGGGAAGAATAGTGACACAAGGACCATATAAAGTGTGGAAGTGTCAGAACCCCTACAAAAACATTCATTGCTCCTTCTTTTCACTCTGTGCACAAATACTGGATGTGGGTTTCAGAGCCATTTTCAGGATCATAGAAAGCATATAGAGAAATCTAAGTTATCCCAAAAGCTTGAAAAATCAAGTTAGCCAATAACAGGTATCGCTTAAACTCCAAACCTTCTGCAAGTATAATCTGCAAATGTAACAAACAAATATGACAATCATCACGGACATAATGTATGTAATCAAAAACTATACACAGAATAAAGGTTTTAATGCAGTAAAACAAGATTATTTATTATTGGTAGGATCAAAATCTAGGATCCCCTGGTTCCATATCCACCAAACAAAAGATGCAAAACATGCACAATATCGGTTTGTAGCCTGAGCCGGCATGAAGATTACAAGTGGTCTTGACAGCATGCAACTTGAACAGCAACAGCCAGATTTTCTATTGCACACAATTACTATAGGATCAAAATCTAGAACTCCCTTGTTGTTCCAAATCTGTGCTAACCAAAGTGTGAAAAAAATTTGTAATATCAGTTTGTGGCCTGGGTTTGCGGTAAAGATTACAGATGGTCTTGACAACATGTGACTTGACCAGTAACAACCAGATAATACATTGCTTGTAATTTTATTAGGATCAAAATCTAAGACCTCCTTCTTGTTCCTGTAGCACCCGCCTAGGTAAGTGCTAGCTTTAGATAGATACATTTAGTATGTGTTTTGATAGGTAAATTTAGTTACCACACTGTAGTCATTGTGGCTGTGTTTGTTTTTTAGGGTTGATTTGTTTGATTGTTGTGATTGTTTTGTTAGGGAGTTTGCTCACTGTACTCATGAAGCTGCCTTCTGCTAGTCAGGTCTGCTCGGTATGTTCAACTTCTACTAGTCTGATAGCTCCCTCTGCATCCAGAGAACTTGAGAAGTTTCTGGATGATAGGTGTGGAGCTATGCAGATGGCAGCATGAATATTTATACAGCCCTGACCTATTCCAGAGAGGCAGGCTTTGATGGTATACTGGGAGACTGTATATATTCAGTTAGCACACTGATTTCTGAATGTTTTCCTGGATAGGATTATTCCAGCCTGGAGGGAGCATGCTGCTGTTCCAGGTAATTCTGCTATATCTATTGTCATGAGGTCTCAGGTGGGTGACCTGAAGGCCCGAATGCTGAAACACAGATACTGCTAAAAGCTGACTGAGGGGCCGTCCACTGAAGATCTGGTCTGATATCATGGAAGAAGGCAACCAGCTGTCCTTGGGCCTTGTTAGTATAGAACTTCTGAAGGATCTTAGAGACTTTGTGCGGCTTATGCCCCTCTGGTGTTAGAGATTCAGCTGCGAGTCTAGTTAAAGAGGACACTAGCTGGTGTCCTGAAGAGCTTTGTCTACTTAATCTCCTACTTGAAGGGACTCTGCTCTTAAGGCTCTTAGAAAGAGATTTAGAGCTAACTGCCATTGCTACTACTGCTACTACCTTAAAGCTGAAGTCTACATGAATCTTAATGTAGCTTATATAGTTACATAGTTAGTCTGGATGAAAAAAGACTAAAGTCCATCAAGTTCAACCACTAAAAGAAAAGTTATAATCCTACACCCACAGTTGATCCAGAAGAAGGCAAAAAAACCCCAGCAAAGCATTATCCAATTTGCTCCTGCAGGGGAACAAATTCCCTCCTGATCCCCCGAGAGGCAATCAGATATTCCCTGGATCAACTTTACCTAAATGTTAGTATCCAGTTATATTCTGTGTATCCAAGAAAGAATCCAGGCCTTTTTTAAAGCAATCCACTGAGCTGGCCAGAACCAACTTTTGAGGGAGTCTATTCCACATTTTCACAGCTCTCACTGTGAAAAACCTTTTCTGTATTTGGAGACTAAATCTCTTTTCCTCCAGACGTAAAGAGTGCCCCCTTGTCCTCTGTGATGACCTCAGGGTGAATAACTCTACAACGAGTTCACTATATGAACCACTGATGTATTTATACATGTTGATCATATCCCCCTTTAATCTCCTCTTCTCAAGAGAGAATAAATTCAGTTTCTCTAATCTTTCCTCATAGCTGAGCTCCTCCGTGCCTCTTATCAGTTTGGTTGCCCTTCTCTGTACTTTCTCCAGTTCCCCAATGTTCTTTTTGTGAATTGGTGCTCAAAACTGAACTGCATATTCCAGATGAGGTCTTACTAATGATTTGTACAGGAATGATATCTCTCTCTGGAGTCTATAACTCTTTTAATACAAGAGAGGATTTTGCTCGCTTTAGAAACTGCAGCTTGGCATTGTATGCCATTATTAAGCTTGTGATCTACCAGAACTCCCAGATCCTTCTCCACCATTGATTCCTCCAGTTGTACCCCCAGTATGTATGATGCATGCATATTCTTAGCCCCCAAGTGCATAACCTTACATTTATCAACATTAAACCTCATTTGCCACATAGTTGCCCAATTAAACAGTGCATTGAGGTCGGCTTGTAAGTTGAAGACATCCTGTAAGGACGTTATTTGACTGCACAGCTTGGTGTCATCTGCAAAGACTGAAATGGTATTTTTAATCCCAGACTCTATATAATTTATAAATATATTAAAAAGTAAGGGTCCCAATACTGAACTTTTGTGGTACACCACTGACAACCCTAGACCATTCAGAGTATGAATCATTAACCACTACTCTCTGAATACGATCTTTTAGCCAGTTTTCTATCCATTTACATACAGATTTTTCCAAGCCTGTAGACTTTACCTTACACATTAGTCAGGTGTGGGGAACTGTGTCAAACGCTTTTGCAAAATCCGAGTATACCACGTCCACCGCCACCCCTCTGTCCAAGGTTTTGCTCACCTCCTCATAAAAAGAAATCAGATTTGTTTGACAATTTCTGTCTTTCATGAATCCATGCCGTCTGTTGCTTAAAATATTTTTACAGCAAGAACTCATCTATGTGGTCTTTTATTAAACTCTCCAGTATCTTCCCAACTACAGAAGTTAAACTAACAGGTCTATAATTACCTGGTAAAGATTTTGACCCCTTTTTAAATATTGGCACCACATTGGCTTTACACCAATCCAGTAAAACTATGCCAGTCATTAAAGAGTCCCTAAAAATTAGATAATATGGCTTTGAAATGACAGAGCTCAATCCTTTAAGGACCCGTGGGTCTATACTATCTGGTCCAGGTGCTTTATTAACCTTTATTCTGTCTAAATATTTTTGGATCATATCAATTGTGAGCCAATGTGGATCATCTGGAGCTGTGTCAATACCATGACCATTATGGACAAGAGCTCCCCCATGCTCCTTTGTATGCACAGGACTGAAGAAGGTATTTAATAAATTTGCCTTCTCTTTGTCCCCAGTCACCCATTCAATTCTTGCGGCCTTTATTTCCTTTTTTAATATTCTGTTATATTCTTTGTACATAAGTTCTTGTTTTTGGAGAATCCCACCTTCCCTCAAACCTATCCAAGTTCTCCAAATATACAGTAAAAAAAAAAAAAAAAAAACACCCCAAGACTGGTCATTGAAGAAACGTGTGAATAAACTTGTGTGCCTGGCTGCATGGTAAAGCTTGTGGCGAAGACATTGGCAGTATTCCTGTGGCTCCTACGGGAGTAGCTCTACATTCCATATCTGTGATAACCAAAGGATGCCAAACATGCACAATGTCAGTTGGTTGCCTGGGTCGGTTTAAAGATTACAGATGGGCTTGACAACATGTAACTTGACAATCAACAGCCAAATTTTGCACCCTTCATATACTTGTATTACCACTCGGCTAGGAAAACATCACAAGAAATAGATTCTGCTCATCATCCATGGTCCATATGCTTACCGGGTGAAGGAGGATCATTCAAGTATCTGATTATGTTCTTTGTAATAATCAGGTTCCTCTGTGTATGGACACATTTAGCATATCATACATGTATATTACAGCAAATAAGCTCATTACTTTATAAGCAAAGGGCACAGGTTAACTAGACGGATTTACATCTTTCACTATCTTATTATGATTTGAGCACTTTTTCAATTAATGTAGATGGTCAAAAGATGATGTTCCTATCTCCACAACAATTAGCTCTGCACAGCTGGCAGGTATAAATACATGTTTAGCACTCAAATGGCTCGGGGTGCTCGTCTGCTGTACATTACCTTAGAAACAGGACTCTCATCATTGACGTCAGTACTGACTACATATAGAATGTGCCTAGTTATTGAGGCTCTGACTGTCATGCCTTCGATATGGTCTACTATATACTATAAGTATCACATTTCTTCTAGAATTTGTATTTTCTACGACAAGCATAAAGACATAGTAACTTGGGCTTAACTACCATCTAAAGTTCCATTGCTGACCCCTCTTCTAAAACTGTTAATTACCTGTGTCTTCTGTCTGTAATACTTTGAGTCACTGACCCAGAACAGGCAAGCAGATTACAAGTCAGAAACTCCTGATCAGCATATGTTGCTCCAGTTCAGTGACTCAGAAAAAAGTAAAACCATTGGATTAGCATGACAGCCATTTAGTTAATTTTGAATAGGTTGTCAATGCACTTTAACACATAAAAAAAGGGTCTTGTATTATTATTGTAAGTCCATTGCAATGCACAGGGTATATGAATCTGTGCATTGCTTTTCACTATAATGCAGGTGCGTTGCAATGCATTGTAGATGTGCATTGGGGTACAATAATCTTTAATCACAAAGCACAGTGTACTATACTTTAAGATAACTCTCATTATAATGTGTCAGGATTCACATCTTGAAGTAGGTTATGTTTTGCTCATGCTTTTCAGAACTGAATACAGGTGCCATTTGTTTTTTTCTGCATTGCTAGATTCATTTTCTTTTCTTGTTCAAACAATTTATTAACAATAAAGCAGAATGGAACAAACAAGGAGACATTGCTAAAGTACAATGGACATGGAAGTGGCAATAGGATATAAAAAAATGAATGACATTCACAATACAAATGTCTATATGCTACTAGCATAAACAGGTAGATAAAATTTGACAATAAAAGACAATATTGTTCCAGCCGATCAAGATAATGTCTCCCGAGTGCATTAAAGAAATAGGGGAAAGTTTGAAGGGGAGGTCAGACCGGGGTGGAAGGGGGAAGAGGGAAAGTGGAACAACAACCATGACTCCATGAGCGTTCAACAAGTTTACAACAGCCTCTGCATGCTACATACAAAGGGCTATTGATTATATCCAAAGCGCATAGTATACAAATCAGGGGAGAAGGAGTGATTTGTCAAAGTTAGGGGGGAGGAAGCGCTCTACCCAGGGGCTCCATATGCGCAAGAATTTAGGAATCGTGTCAAGAATTGTGGCTTCCACCTTTGCATGTATCATGGCTTGTGTTATTCTAGTTTTGACGGCTGCGGTACTCAAGGTGGGGGATTTCCAGGATTTTGCTATAACCTGCTTAGCCGCCGTCGTAACTTGCATGATGAGCTTAAATTGCGAATTAGAGATGCCAGGGGGGCATTGATTGAGTATTGCTATTGATGGGTCGGGTTGTAGGGTGATAGTGCTAAGTGTAGATATCATGGTGAAGATTTCACCCCAAAAGGTTCGGGCTATTGGACAGTCCCACCACATATGGTAATGCGTTCCTGGGTCCGTACAGCCTCTAAAACAGTTGGGTGAATAATTAGGGGTAAATTTTGCGATTCTCGCCGGGACTAAGTACCATCGGGTTAAGACTTTATAATTCGTTTCCAATGCTACAATGTTCTGTGAGGATGATTTTGTGTTGGCCCAAATGTGGTCCCATTCAGACGGGTCAAATGTCTTTCCCATATCCGCTTCCCACTTATGGGTATATAAAGGGGGGGACGTGGTAATCGAAGTAGTGAAGAGTGAATATAAGCAGGAGATAAGCCCACGTCTATGGGGGTCTTTGTAGCATGCCCATTCAAAGAAAGACATGGTGTCTGGCCGATTGGTTATTGTGGTATAGGGAGTGTTGTAGCTGCAAGTATCGGAATATCTCGGAGGCTGGGAGGCTATGCGTTTCCCGCAGCGAGGCAAAGGATTTAAACTTATTCCTCTGTAGGAAATGATGTGTACGGAGTAAATTAGCAGAGGACCAGGCTTTAAATAAAAGGGGTGTCTGCCAAGCTGGGGGGAAAGCTGGGTTTCGCAGGAACGAGAGCATAGGATTATGTGGTGATAGGAGAAGATAACGGGTTTTCAGTTTGTCCCATAAGGATAGAAAGTGAGAAGTGATGGGGTTGGTTATAGAGCGGCGGTCCATCGGCCTCAACCAGAGTAAGTTTGCGGTAGATAAGGGGTCACATTCTATCGATTCAAGCGCAACCCATTGAGGGATTTAAAAAGTTGCATGGTATTTAGGCAACTGGGCTAAATGCGCTGCCTGATAATATTTGCTAATATCGGGTAGGCCCAGACCTCCACTGAGCTTAGGGCGATAGAGGGTGGAGCGAGGTATACGAGGACGAGTATTGCCCCATACATAGGAAAAGATGCGACGCTGCAGTGTGCGGAGGTAATGAGGAGGCACTGGGACAGGGAGGAGTATATCGAGTATATCGAGGACCAAAAAACTTAGGAGTGGATTTGGGAGTGAAATGCGTTTCCTGCAGACAGACCACGTGAGCTTTAAGTGTAGCAAAGGTTTGGAAAGCCTTATCCCGTTTCTGTGGAATATTGAGACCCTGTACATTCAGGGTGAGGATATTTAACAAGCCCATGGATAAAGTGCAAAGCGGTTTGTATAGCGTGGCACTCCCACTCGGGATTTAGCCTGACGATTACTGCAGGGGATGAGAGCGTTACGAATGGTGTTGTGCGAAGTCATTGAGTCATGTTGGAAGGAAGGAGGAGGGGTACGGTATGAGAAAGGTAACAGGTGAAAAGGGGTGTAGAAGGCCATTCGTGGCCTAAAAGGTGGGTTCCCGAAGGACACCCTGAATCAGGGTTGGCCAGGGAACAACAATAGCCCAAGTGTTATTAAATAACCAATAACACAGGGGCTAGGGTGGAGTGTGCAGGTACGCGGACCGTGAGGGTGACAGCACCGTATTTAATGAATGGTGGCTAGGTCCCGATAGAAAAAAGCAGGTGCATAAAAAGAACATTCGAGAAACTCAGGAATCCTAGACTCAGGCGGCACTAGTAGTGCTAGTTGGACAACGTCAGTGCAAGGGTGTGGTATCTCATGCCGCCAAAACCCAGGATCCCTAATATAAACTACAGTGGAGCTCAGGAGGGGGGGTGTAGAACAATCCCCAGGTATTGGGGCAACCAAAATTTAACAGGTAGAGGGAGGGTGGATAACTACGATGGTAACCGCCATGGTGATAACCAAACGAGTACACCTTACGATGTATGTGGCGAAAAAAGGAAAAAGAAAAATAAACGTGGAATATTGTTCAGTCCATGGTATCTTGCGAAGGTAGGCCCGGAGACGAAAAACGTCCCCGCTTGTGGAAATTGAGTTGACCTTCAGTTGCACGTGTGGGGAGGGACTTCCGCGGCGAGCAAGATGTGGACCTCCGCTTGGCGCTTTCTGTAGGCGTCGCTGGGGAATGTAGTTGCAAGATCCGTAGGGTGTCTAAAAGGTCCTCTGGAGTCTTACAGGTGTAATCTCGGGACTGGTATCGGAATCGCACTGCGAAGGGGAAGCTCCACCTATATTGTATAGCGTGTTGTTGGAGTACTTGTAGGTGGGGTTTCATTGCCCTGCGCTTGGAGATAGTTGCAAGGCATAGATCTTGGAACAATTGGTAGGTATGACCTTGGAACTGTAGAGATTCTGCGCTACGGGCAGCCTGCAGGAGTTGCTGCCTGGTGGAGCTTGGCTATAATATCGCGTGGTGGACCATCCGCGCATCGTGGTGCTAACGCCCTGTGAACTCTATCCAATTCTAATCTGTCGATTGGGATAGCTGGAGCAAGCTCTTGGAACAGAGCTGTTCTCGTAGATTGGACATCAACAATCGTTTCCGGAAGGCCACGGATACACAGGTTTGAGCGCCGTGCTCGGTTTTCAAAGTCCTCCAGTCGTGTTAATAATGTTGCGTTTTCGTCACGCAGAAGATCAAGGTCATCCGTAAGCGTCTGAAGCGTAGCGTCAAGACCATCTACCCCCTGTTCTAGGTCCGCAGTGCGCTGTCCTAGCTCACGGATTTCCCTAGAAAGTGTGGCAGTGATGCGGTCCGAGGTTTGCTTCAAAGCTTTGTGTAGCATTTTTTCAAATAGTGATAATAGGTCAGTGGGTGTAAGGTCAGACGTCAGAGCTTGTGCAGGGACATCTGTCTCATTGTCGGACTCACCCTCAGACGTGCAGGGATGGCTGGGCTGCAGATCCTGCAGGGCTGCATATGCCCCTGCTGCTTGCTTGCTTCCACGTGTTGGAGCGGCAGCCATCTTTGTGGAGGCCTTTGCCAAGGCCTCCTTAATAGTTTTGGTCGATGGGGGGACCTGATGTCGGGGTGCCCCTTTGACCATTTTGCCGTTTGCTAGGGGGGGCTGTTATACTGTACTCAGCCCCCCCTGCACTCTTTCTCTTCACCGCAACTGCGGTATGCTGTGTGCAGCGGTGGGCGGGCCTATGGACGGCTCACTGAGGGAACCCAGTCCCCTGTCGGATTTCTCCGACCTGTTGCGGAGGATCCGCCTCAGACCCGGGCGGATCAGACCCCGGGATGGTTGCCATGGGGATCGGATCCCCCTTGAATGAATTGCGGGCCGGGACCTGCTGCTGTAAGGCGCCGTCCCGCGACGGGGAGACGGAGCCTCATCGGGACATGTCCGTCCCGCCGGCTGCGCATGCGCACTCTCCGATTCATTTTCTTTTCATTCATTAATATTCCATGGATTTTTTTTTCATATTGCCATTTATAGATAGCCAGCATTTCAATGTCCAAAAATTTTTATTTTATCATTCTTATAAGCATGTCATTATTGCATAAATGATGTCCCCTCGGGGTTATATGCACCATTATGTTCTTATGGAACAAGACCTAGGGCAGCATGGTAAGAGGGGGCAGCACTACAGCTAATCAAAGTGAAATTATGGTGCAATGAGATAAGTCATAGATTTTAATCATATCAGAGCTCCAGTCCCAATGTTACATTATATAACACGGTGTCCACTGCGGTCGCAGTAAATTATACTTCAGCATGCTCTCAGCTGACTTTAACGAGAGATCTAAAGGTCCTCTTCCCATCTTAAGGTGATCCTGACCCTGCAGTAAGACAAAACAAAAGGGTGCCAGTCACTTTAATAACATTTGAAAAATTTGTTGCAAAAAAAATAAAAAACTGAATGGGAAAAATGAGGGCTACACAAGATGATGCTCTGCCGGCTGCAGGCACATATCTCTGGTGTGTATCTTTGGTGTCAATGGAAGGAATAGTTTCACATCTATAGTCAGTGGGTAGAAATGGCTCATTGTTGGTGTCAGTGGGAGTAATTATGCTTCATTATTTCTGTCAGCGGAAGGAACAATGCCTTTTCATTTGTGTCAGGGGGTATAGTGCCACAAGGGCAAAGACAAGCATAGGGCCACCTTTGGCCTGCAGTTTGGGGGCCATTACTTTAATATGTAAGTCCAGCCAAAAAAGTTTTAGCATTGGGTAGAATGGGTTAAATCAGAACCCCTCTTGTTTTTTTGCTATCCATAGCTTTTTTTGAAGAGATTTCACCTCACTTCCTGTTCTGATTGCAACATCTTCAAACTTTCACCCAACAAAAAAGTGATGGGACACTGTACTAGAGACACACACAAAAACAACCAGGGGGTTTAACCTTTCTACACTCGAGATCTCTGGCATATAGAAACACAGCAACAACAGCACCGTGTTTGTAAGCAGGTGCAGTGCAGCCTCCTAGCTGTAGGTGGTGCTGTTTTGCAGGCTTGCTATGGGAAGAGAATGGAGGAGCAGTTGTCTGATTGGATCCATGAATGCCCCTGGAGGCCATCTTCAGTGAGGGATGTGCTTATAAAAAGATGTGGATACTGTAGGGACAGAAACTCCTCTGGCTAGGGAAAGTGTACTAGTGTAGGAAAGGTTTTCTGGTGAGTAGGGTTGCCTCCAATATTTCTCCATCCTGGGACTTGGAATTGGGACTGTGAGTCTGAAAGTGTGCTGCACCGCTATATCAGCCACCCTCTTCACCCAGATGTTGTCATCAGTACAGTAAGCACTATTAATGCGGTTACCAATTTCTGGGCTGTGTTACAGTGCTTCTGACTCTGATACAAGCTGAACTGTTGCATTACTAAGACTCTGCTACTACATCGCTGGGATCGTCAAACAGACCTTTGCGGCTCCCTGCTCCACATGACACTGTTACTGCTGTTTATTCTAATAAAATTGTGCCATTACACCTGGTCTGAGTGCCATTATTCTATATTGGGTGCCACCACTGGGCCCCTCCTACATGTTTGCATCTCACAAGCCTACAGATGATAAGACAGCAAATTCAACAGCCACATACACAGTCCACAAGGTAGCAAGTTTCTTGAAGTCAAGCTGTTTAAGTATAGCTGAGGCATAGCTCACAACTGTCCTTCATTTGGGGACACCAACTGTCAGGAATGGACTCAGCATTAGTGGTGGGACTCATGTGCCGTGGGCTGCAGTACCAGGGCTGGCCAGCGGGTGCTGTCAGCGACCAGAAGCTCGCTCCTGCAGTCAGCCATCACCTGAGGCTGATTGCAGGAGGTGTATTTAAGGAATGGCCAGACCTGCAGTCAGTGCTTTGGTGTATGTTTCCCATGAGCCCCTGTACTTGCATCCTGTCTGCTTCCTGCCTGATCCTGACTCTGCTGTGATCCTGACTCTGAACGAACTCTGCCTGTCCTGACCTCGGCTATTCCTGACCACTCTTCCGCTCGCTCTTGGTACCCTGTTTGCCCGTTTGCTACCGACCCGGCCTGCCTGATTACGTTTGAATGTATATATGGTTATCTGTTGGAGGTTGGGTTGTTTGCACTGTGTTATGTTTACCTTGCACTGCGTTTGTGTTGTTTAGTCTTAATAAATTGTTTTATTTACACTATACCTGAAGCCTGCATTTCCCTGTGTCAGTCCACACACCTCTGGTCATATCGGGAGCCCTGACACCATCCTTGTTTTACAATCAAGCCCCCGTCTTTCTTTCCTCCTCAATTTTTACTCTTTTTGATTTTATGTATTAATCTCTATAAAAATACCCTTGTAGTGATGTGATAATTTCTTTGCCCATTTTCCAGTGTATACTTCTGTTATGTAGCATTTGTTTTGCCCTTTTCCAATACGGCTACTATGTTCTCTGGGCACTGAGGATGAGATCATCAGAGAGAGCACTTGTGGAAAAGAGGGAAGTGGGGATTTCCTGAGAGAGAGAGCTCAGGCTGTAAGTGTTGCAGCCTCCCCTCACTGAGGCATGCAAAAAAGACTGTTAATTCTTTAATGTGACTGTTTGGAAGATACTTTATGTTGGATGTTTCACTGAATGTTATTTCTTCAATACATGGACTTTCATATACAATGCTGTATGGATTACTGTCTATGTGGATGATACATTTCTCAGTTGGGATTTCACTTGTTATCCACAAGCCCCAGTTGAGTGGAGGCACTAGTGCTTGTTAGAGATCTTGTCCTGGTCACACAGATTATAAAGACTCTGCTCCTAAATACTATACAGGTGGCGCCATCATACCCTAGTAGCTGCAAAGAGTGTGCAAATAGCGCTACACACTATTTATCTAGCAACTATGTTTTACTACAGTGAGGGTTGTATTTATAAAAACACATCATACCTGTTTACCCATCTAAACAATATGTAAATTGTTCTGTGTAAAATCACATGCTTCCAGGCTATATTCTCTGTGGATAAAATGTTATGTGTTGGAAAACATGCAGCATGAATGTAGAAAACACGGTATTATGGCCTCTAGATGGTGTTGAGTATCATAGGAGATAGGTATGCTCTTCTGCTCTATCCAGTGGCCATAGTACAGTATTGTTTTTCAAATCATACTTTTTTTTAAATGAATAACATTCAAAGAACAGATATTAAAGCCTGAAAACATTAAACTTTTCCCTGTTCACATAGAGATGATTTACATGCAATTCCCATTAGTGATCAACTATGCAAGTTTTTTTATATGTAGTGCTACACTCTCGAGGGCTGCTGACTTTTTGGGTCCCCTAAGCTCTGCACAGCCAGGCAACACACGTTTTCCAGCACTCTCATTCAAATTCAGTAAAACAGTCCTTGAGCTTGGTTTTGTTGTTTTTATTAGGGGTTAACAACATGGATGGGGTCTAGAGGTATATGGGATGTCCGGGGAACTTTAAAACTTTGAGGACAAACTTCTTAGCAAAAATGGACAAAAATCAAACAATCTCTGTAAGGATAACTGAGTCCTCTTTTGTGATCCTCCTCAGACTCCAGATGAAAATCTCCTCATTCACGGCTGTCCTGAGGGTGTCCCTGAGCAAGGGATTCTGAGATCTAGAGCAAAGTAGTCCAAGAGTTAACTAGTTGGTTATTGCCCCTGACCGCCCTCTCCCTTCTTTGGCCCGAGGGGTGTAGAATTACTCACACTCTTCTGTTCCTGTAGCTTAATGGGTTGCAGCTGCTTTCAGGCCTTACACTGGGCTGGCTCCTTCCCTACTGACAGACTGTCTGTCCTGAGTAGACTGTGCGACAGTGGAGGTCCTTCTATCCAGCTTCAGCCTACAGGCCTCCCTCCTCTGGGTCCCCCTTCCAGGCTCCACACCAGCAGTACCTTCCTCACTACATCTTGCACACAACTTCAACTCCCTTGCTGATCAGGCTCTCCTACATTTAATGGTTGTGCTAGCCATCATGTCAGAGCTCCTGCCTGGGGATTTGCCAGGTTCCCTCAAAAATGCAAATCCAGGCCTCCTCCCCTCCTCCAGCATTCTTTTAGAAAGTTCCAGCAGTTTCTAGAAGGGTGGGAGGGCTCCATAAGCCCTGACCTGTAGAGTCTCCCAGCCTAGCCTGTGGCAACCTCGCTGCCTCACTTCCAGGCTGACTCATCCCAGGCTTCTAACAAGCCTCTGACTAGCAGACCAAAAATTCTACCTAAACTGGAGGGCGCTACATGTAAATACATCAATGAATTATTGCATTTGTTGGGTAATTCTTCACTGCCCCTTCAACAGGAGGCATTTGCCTACATGCTTTTTCCCATCCTAGACAATTGGGAAGTTTAATTGAGGTTCCATTGTCTTCACCAGGCTAGTTCAGTCCCTGGGATTACAGTAGACAACCAGACACTGCCAGTTCCACAGTACATGTGTAATTAGTGATATCTCCCCTGGAAAATCAAACACACACTATTTTCCAGTAGGCATAATGTTACTGCACACTATCATAACAGATCTAAATGGGCCCTTAGACTCTGCTGTACCCTTTGCTTTGCTTGTGTGGTCTAGTAAATTGTCCTTTGGACAAGCGTACTGAGCAACTTGGTCTACCTGAAATTAGCTGATGTTTAGAGCAACAACAAGAAAGTTGTGTCCAGTTAAAATCTACAATTGTGTTCGAGGTCAGAATCAGGTTTGCTTGGTTACTTACTTGCACTTCTGTAATTGTAATGTGTACATGGGGTAAAATCACCAAGGACAAAATAGACCAATAAGAACATCATGTATCTTATATAAGACAGTATACAGCACACAATGTTTATAAAAATATCTGAAATATGCCTAGATTTATCCTTAAGGCCCCATTCACACCTGGGCATAGCAGAAACTGCAAAAGTAAAAAAAAGTGTTAAAACATGTGATGCGCTTGTGGTGGCATTATTTCTTAATGGCACCAAAAAAGCTAGTAGCAATAAACATGCACACCTGGCTTAAAGCCAAAATCTGGTACATGTGTTTGTTTGGAGCGGAGAAAGGTTCATTCAAATTAATGGTGCTGCTTCAAAAACACACAAAAACGTTACATGGTAGCTTCGCCCAAGTTTGTACAGGGCTTTAATATCTGGTCCATTGCCACAAATAAGCACAAGTGGAACATATTTGATCAATCACATAGTGAAATATTGTTCAGTAAGAGGCATGAGACATTCACCTAAGTAAAGCAGTAGGCGATGTTCAGCCTTCACCTCTATTTCTGTGAGCATTGGCCTTGAGGCAAATAACAGATTCTGCTGAAGATGAAAGAGACCACAGTGCTGGACATATTACAAAAATAACTGGTTTGCTATAAACAGCATTCAGCAGCATTCCCCTCCCTCTGTAATTACTGGCAAAAGAGGTCTAAGTGTCCCTGTGATCTTAGAACAACACAAGGCTGAAAATAGGGCATTGTAATAATCGCAGACTTATAGCGGTTAGACTTTATGGCAGGATTGAGGAGTTTTCAGAACACCGTAGCTGTGACTCATCAGAAAACTCTTTCAAACACAGATATAAAAACAGTGAGGATAAAACAAGAAACCGAAGCTGTGATTTTATCCATGTGGTTGCTAAATTAAATTGCACAGATTTGGATTCTGAATTCAGTTGTAAGCTCTTCAAGGCCAGGGACTGATGTTAAAGGTGTGCCATTTTCAACCAGGCTTCTGTGGAGCCATAGGTTTCCTGCAGAGGCTGTTAGGGATTCCTTGAACTGTGGATGATTGACCTCCCATGATGCATTCATAATTCTGTATCTAACACTACTTGGCAGAGCCTCCGGCATGACACCAATGATCTTTTAGAAGTTAGCATTGGTAGCATTCTGACTCAATGTAAGCAGCATTTTCTCAATGACCCTTGAAATTATTTTAGTAGGGTTCCCTAAGACCTAAAAATTGTTGTAAAGGCTCCCCCATGGTTCAAGGTTTGAAAAAGGCTGGTTTAAAGGGTCAATCTACCCAAACTGATATTTAAGTTTTAGTAAATGATGCCTGGGCTGGTCCAAGACAGGAGAGCCAACTGTCCCAGGCATTGTGTTAGGGATGGGCAGTGCCCAACTGAGGCCGGAGCCGGTCCTGCCTCCACATCACCCAGCTATCTTCTGCACTGTGCAGGCCTGGAACATTAAACTTGTAGGCAGGTGCCTACTTTAAGTTCTTGGTATGTGTATTTATTCTGCAATGTGTTGCTGTTACTTTAAGGTTTTTGCTAATGCTGTAGAGGCCAGGTCATTTTGTGACAGTTTTCCCTGCAGGTATGTCACTTCACATTGTAAAGGGCATAAATGCAGGGGGAGACAACCTTATGGAGGAAAGTCTGGAGTGGGAAGCAGTCAAAGAGGATCTGTATTTCAGAAGCACCCTCCATTAGGACTTGTTCTTTATGGACTTGTTCCTATTGACTACTACTTCTTAAGATATGGGCAGTACCATGTACAGATGCACCATTATCTGTATGCACCACTAGGGACCATGTAATTAAACAGCAGCACAGCCAAACAGTATAGCTAAATAATTTAGCCAACTAACTCTTGTGTGAAAGGGTGTGTATAAAGAGTATTATGTGTTTATTCTGAATTCAATGTACAACTGTTAATTTGCAAGTAATAGAGACATTTTAGTTACTAGGAGAAGTATTGGTGTCATTTTTATTGTGAAAGAGTACTTAAGATGCAATAGTCTGTGTAGTGTAACTATGCTATATAGAAAATAATTTTATTCTGGGAGTCAAAGCCATGTTAACCCTCTGGGTTCAGAAGCACAGTGTTTTGTGGTAGCAAGTGTACCAAGTTAACTCTTGAAGTTAAATTCATGTGGGTGAACGTCTCAAACAACCATCTTGGGTTTGAGAGTAGAAAGTAAAGAAGGGCTAACCAGCAGTGGAAGTGGGTGAAAGTGATAGGTGATGGGATCCCTAGTGGTGAGGGAACAGGTGTACATCATGCTCCCCACCTGATGGCTTGTTCTCCCTCTTGGAGCTAGGTGTGGTACAGGACTATCCTAGGAACCTAGCCTGGGGTCATGAGTGCAAGGCCTTTCTAATCAGAAGTAAGGTGGCTTCCCTGTGTGCCCTAGAGCGTGCAGTGTCATGTCAAGTGTACTGTGAAGATGCAAATGGACTGGTGGAGTTTAGGCATACTCAGTATTACTTGCTCTAAACACTACGGAGTCCATTGTTGGGGCAGGTAGGAACAAACTTATCCACCAGCTGAAGAGGAGATGGGACGCAGTCCTTCTGTAAGTTTGTGTGTGTTTGTGGGCAAAGGTGTAAAGGAGGACTCTGGCCTGATGGTGTTAAAGCCTGCAAGGAACAAGATGTTAGAGTGCTACTGCAATGGCTTACAACGGGAACAGTGACCACTAGGGGACGAATCACTTCCCAACATCTGACAACAAATGGACAGCTCATCCAAGGTGGGGGCAACACCCTGAATATGAATCCTCTGCCAGTAAAAATTAAGTACTTATGATTTGGTTTGGAAGCTCCCCACAAAACAGTGGACCCTCAAAAGTATAAGTCACCCAGATTGTGTAGTCTATATACAGTTGCACCAAACAAATGATCCAAGAGTCCAAAATGTATTTATTAGTTCAGTTTAGTGACTATCTAAAGAACAACAAACAGTCAATGCATTTTGGGAGGCAGAAAGATCTCTTCCTTCCTCATGGCTACATGACAGGTGTCAAGACACATGGACTTTCAGATTATTTAAATGGTACTGAGGTAGATTAGCTAATGAAGATAAAAACTTAATAAAAATACAAAGCAATGCTGAACACAGCCAAACATATAAAGATCTCTATCGAATATATATAGATTTACCGATTCATCAACTGATTTCTGTACAGTCGCTCTGTTGTTTTTTTTCCCAATTGATCCGTGCCATCGGGTATAGTTGTCAGTACTGATCAGGGTATTCTGACAATGGGAAAGTGTCCCCGCTGTCAAACTACAATAACTCAGTGGGAGTGATTCTCCCATCAACACATTTGATGGAATTGGGTAATTTTTCTTTGTTCAACACGTTGTTCAAAATTACTAATGTATGGCCAGCCTTACTCTTTTGTCATTACATAAGAGCTACCTTGTTCTTTACATAAGCTATTGTAGTGCTACCCTTGTGAGGGCAGCTTGTATGTCTGCCCCGGTTTCCCCTTTTTTCGCCCCACAGAAAGGCACATTGTATTTCTTCAGCCAAATACACACACACTTCCACTCGTCTTCAATGACCAGTCTAGGGAATGTTTGTTTTTGGAATTTTATTATAGAACTGGGGATAGGGATAAGGAATGTAGTTGGATAAAAAATTAGAACTTTGCACACTGAATACATCTGAACTTATCTCCTAATTGAGCAGTATTGAAGTCCTGATTGAAAGCAGATAGCAGACTTCTCTTTAAAATGTAGCATCAAGTAGTTTAGGAGTGAGCAAAGTCCATTTTTGCAGTAGAAGTTGTTACAGGGCTGAGCTCCTCAGGAACAAACCAGTTACGACAGACTGCAACAGCCCAAAGGTAACGTAACTGAGCAAAGTCTTTTGCAGTAGCAACTATTCAATAAGCTCTGCAACACACTAGCCAATGTTCCCTTTTTGCAGACCCATGCTGACTATCAAGCACCAGAGGGGTAGCAAAGCACACAGAGTCCCTAGGATCTCTCAGTGTTTGTACTCACAAGTCCAAGGACAGAATGGTTGCCTCCTTCTAATCTTCCAAGTGACTCTCTCTCCAGTGATACCAGAAACATCTTTGGCAGACAGCTCTCCTCAGTCAGCTTACTGTAGAACCAGGGTCACTCTCTCTAGCTCCAGGCCCTCAGGTTGACCCACCTGAGGCTGCATGGCAGCCAGTGCGAGGCGAGGTAGCCTGCCTCCAGCCTGGCTTGGTGTCATCCTCTCTCAGAAAGGCGCTGAACCCATGTGCGCACAGAACATAAATACCACTCCCAGCATGCAACGGGACTGTCCTCCTTTGCAATTGGCAAGGGCTGTATCCATATTCATGCTGTTCTTTTGCTTAGCCTATACCCATGTTCTGGAAGGCTCTCATAACTTCCTGAAGGTGTGCAAAACTCAACAGCACCAGAGCATCGTGAGCAGACCTAACTAATCAATCACAGCACTCTTAAGCAGAGAGCTCAATTAGATTTTCCTAACAGTCTCTCTGTTAAGCAGAAAAACACAGCTATTCTTAACCTAACTGCACAAATCCTAGCACCTGACTAGGAGGGCGCTACACCATTATAGCTGATTTCATTGATTAATGATCTCTAGCTATGTTGTATGCTTATCTGGCCCTGCCTAGATGGCCTTAGTCTAATGTATACAGTCATTATGCCCAGTCATGACTACCTGTTCCCTGTGAATTTCCAAAAACCTGATCAAAAATCTTTTGAACAGTAAAAAATCTTTGTTTTCCACCCAATATTGACTCTAGTGTATGCTGTGTGTGTCCCTATAAGACTTTGGTGGAAGCATTAGACTGTAAGGTCTTCTGGGGGCAATGACTGATAACAACTCTGTAAAGCACCGCAGAATTTGTCAGCACTACATGAATAAAATGGAATAAATAAATGAATAAATCAATGTGTATTCCTTATTTCACACAGGATTGGTACCCATTATTCTTCATACCTTGCCTTCCTCTTGCAGCCTCAGATTCCCCAATGTTTTAAATCTTTCACAAAGTCATCTTTATATCTTCTGCTTTTCCCACCAATGTCTACTTTCTCAGTTCTTTTTTTTTTTAGGACAACACTGACACTTTGACTCCTTTATCTTAGGGAATTGTTAATGATTAAAAGACAGCAATCAGTTATCAGAACTACCAGTTACTATACTAGGTCTTCTTCAAAGGAAAGATTGTTGATCTTTACCTGTTTATATCAGACAGAGTCAGATAAATCATAGTTATGAAGTAGGTAAACATTCCCATTGTATTTAAAATACTATTTGATGGCTGACTTCACTAGTACTTTTGTATGCAAATGTCAAAGGAAATCTGGAAGTTTTTAGAAGAGCCATGCTTTGCCCATTCAAGTGTAAATAACCTGTAGATAAGGAATATTTTAGGTTAGCCATAGGCGGAAATGCTGGCAAGTATTGGGGATGTCTCACTGCCCATCATTCTACAGTATAGCTACCATTAGACATAGGACAGTTGAAACCTTTAAAGCTGGCCATAGATGAGTAGAATTTTGAATGCAAACACTTGGGAAGAGAAGGCTCTTAAAATGTTTGTTCATTTTTCTAAGTTCATTTTAGACCAGTTATGAGAAAATTCAAAGGAGCAGGATAGAATTTTTTTCTGGAACAAACACATTTCTAACTGTACATGGCTTTCATTCGGTAACGTCCATTTGTTCCAAAATCAGATATTAAAGGCAACAGAATTTTCTGAGAATTTTTGTAGGCATTTTCCTAAGACCTTTCTTAAGAAAAAGATAGTTCATGTAAAAGAATTTCTATAGCTGGAATTTCTCAGTCATCTTTTATTTAATGAACAATCATTTTAAAAGTCCATCTATCTTGAGATGATGAGTGATGATCATTTGCCTGCACATTCATTTCCTGAACCTGTAAGTTTCAATTTGGTATAATCTGAAATTGGAGCATGTGTATTTTATAAAATATAATATTTTTATTGCAGATCAGTCACAAGTCTGATGAGCGCTGTCTTATGTCTAGCTCAAAAACTGACCATTTCTAATAGCTTACTGGTTCCACCTTGGTCTTCCTCAATTTGGCTGAATACATGTGTTATTAATCTTGTTGCCTAACTAGAGAAATGGATAATCGGAGAATGTTGCATGATCTCTGTACGTGATAACAAGTGCTTTTGATGGTCAACCCTACACATGTACTGTAATGCTGGAATCAGTTTAGGTTTGCAGAGCTTGGGCTTAAAAAACAACTATATACCTTCTTTGCTAATAATTATATGTATGAAGGCAATAGTCTCTAAGTGCTAAAAGATAAACTACTCATATATGGAATACCAAGAATGGAATATACTGTATTAAATGATCGTTCTTATTATCCCATAGTTTATCATGTGATAGTTTATGTTTTTGGGCTTGTATTTGATATGTGCAAAGAGAGATCACACAAATATTTCTAAGTATAACATTTAATTGAGTAATGACAGATTATAGAAATTATAGAAAATATAACAAGAATACTTAACTAAAGATACTCTTTCCGCCACAGGTCTCTCCCGCGAGATAATCAGACCAGCCGCTTGCTTGAAGTATGATGCAGCTCAGGAGAGGAGATAATTATTGCAAGTTCTAGCTTTGTTATATAGGATTTTTGTGTAAGGAATGGGCAACCCCCCCACTGCAAACAACAATATGACCTTTTAAGGACTTGGTCAGTTTTCAGTGATATTCCTTTGGTATGAGTCAGCTAAGGCAACCAGACTTTGTCCTTGTATGGCCCCTTAACCAAGGCTTGGAATTCATTATTAGATATTGTGAGCTAACTAATAAATATGAAATATGCAATTTCTCCATTATCCCAATTATAGTATAGGCAGCTGTCTCCGGCTGTATCACTTAGTTTGGATTTCACCATCAACATGGGGATCCAGCCTTCGGCTTCAAGATGGCCATAGATGGACTGAAATTTGGCAGGTTTAGCAGGGACCAGCTGAACTTTGATCCAAGTGTGGGCATCCCTGTTTGACAAAAGTCAATCGTAAGATCGACTTCTGTCAAAAATGACAAGCTGGAAAACTTTTGTCAATCAGCGGCTGCAGCCAATCAGCTGCAGGCGCTGATTCGTGTATTCTGACAGTGGAAATTCCCACTGTCAGAATAGAATGCCTCAGCAGGGGGATTCTTCCATCCACCTTGAATGTCTGAAAGGAGGAATCTTTTCTTCTTTTTAGTTCAGTCTGCTAGCTGAATGAAGAAAAAAAAAAACACATCCTTTGCCAAATTTAGGATACTATCATAAAGGTACTGATGCTGAAGAACATCCAACACCCATATTTTCTAGACTGCTTGACCAGCACTGCAAGCATTTTTGCATTAGATTATCATTGCTCTGCCTTGCTCCTTGCTGGCCCAGATTGCATAACCCTGCCATATCATCTGCTTTGTTGCTGACCTTGTCAGCTTCTACCTATTCTTGCCTTCCACTTCTGCTTGGACCTTTACTATACTTGCTTGCTGCCTGCCTGCCTTGACTTCTGCCTGAATTTAGAACATGCTGCCTGCTTCTGCCTCAGCCTTCACCTGGACTTTGACCACTCTTGCTTTCCGAGACCTCAGCCTGAAACTCAACTAGTTATAGTGAATTCTACCTACCTCCACGTAGTCGCCATCCTGCTCATGTGACCTGTGACCTGAAGGTCGTGATCTGACCCTGGGGGCCACTAGGGTAACCAAAATATTACTCCTTGCGGGGTGCTCTGGTGAGGACCAAGGTGTCACTTAGAATTCGGTGGCATTTTCCAAGTGCTGAAACTACATACATTGCAGACATTCCCTTTTGAGGCCTGTGTGAAGCAAACTGCAACTGAGAACAGGAGATTTTGGATGACTTGATCTGCACTTGTGGCCAGCACTTCTCTTCTCCCTGCTTTCATCCTGGGCTCTGCCTCAATAATCATTATGTAACAGCATACTTCAGATCTTGATGAATTTTCCATACATGATGGGGCACTGGGCTCTGGAAAATCCCTGTTTTCATCTCATGCACTGGGCGGACTGCCATTATTTTCTGTGCAACAGGCAATATGTGGAAAGTACAGCACCGAGGGAGCAAAAGTAAGTTGTGGTTAATGAACATGAATCATATTGTTTGTGATGTAATATTAGGATGTGGAGAGGTTCTGCCTTTTGAAAATAAAATGAATTTACAAAAAACAGTAGATGTGGATCTGCAGAATAGTTTCAGGCAAAAAGATCTCAGCAAACAGTTATGGCTAACGTAGAACTTGTAGGAGTTGACATTAATTAAAAGGGCTAGAACCTCTGTCTGTTTTTTAAAGATTTATTCAGTTAGATTGTCAGTGTACCAACAACCTCACAGTAGTTGCCTAGTGCATTTAATATGACTGCAGAGTCTAATATGAACCAGAGTCTGACCGCATTTTCTCATGCACACTATAATCCAACAAAGCTTTCCTCAACTGGGGTGCTATCTCGGTTCTTCAGGGGTGCTGTCAAAACACATCCATAAGGCTTCAACTTTCTTCTGTGGCACTGCATTATTGTTTGTGCTGTGAGTGTGCATTATTGCTCGTTACAGCATGGAGACTTTGGAGATTATAGGATCAGACTTTTTTAAAAATCTGAATGATGCACAATTTGATCAAAACAATTTTAAGCAATTGAATAGCCATAACTTCCCTTGTCTGACTTTAACTCAGTTTGGCTTGGATTTGATCAAAATGAGTTGAATGACCAAGGTGGAATATTATTGATCCTTTTGCATTAATTGAGAGCACTGAGATACTTTGTCATAAAAATGATTGTATTTCGATCGATCAGATTATGCGGTTATATGGTGGAAACAGAAATGTGATCGATAATTTACTACCATAAGTTATGATCATATCTTAACTATCAATCGAAATCCACTTCCCAATGCGCGGCATATCGATTGAGTAAGTTGATGACTATAGATTGATATTTCCTATTGAAAGAGATCGATTAAAAAATAAATTGATAATTTATTGTAGTGTGTATGGCCGCCACTATACAAATCCTAGATTTGTCCTTATATTACATGGTTTTGGTAAGTCTAGGCCTCTGTTTACATACTGTATGTATGGTGCATTTTTTATGCACGCATGTCATGGGTACAGTAGCACATTTATATGAATGATCTGTTGTACCTGCGAGAAATGCAGGGAAAGAAGTCCCCGACCCTTTTTTTCAAATCGCGCAGCGCCTAACCATGTGGTTTGGTATGCACAAAATCCTGCCATGGGCACTGATATGTGGGGATGCTATTAAAATGAATGGCACCCCGAGCATCTACTAAAAGGTAGTGCTTCTTTTTGTGGGTCGGGAATGTACGCAGTCATGCCTTAAAACCTATCCCTGTACTGTTTCTCCCCTGTGAGAAGAAAAAGATACACTGTAAAAAATAAATAAAATAGTTAGATCTAGGTTTGCATTAGTATCAGTTGGTGTTTGGCTGAACACCCCCCGTGTTCGGTCGAACGTTCAAACCTAATGAACATTCGACTGCGAACTTCGAACTCAATGCAAGTCTATGGTGCTCGAACTTGTAGAATCAAAAGTGCCCATTTTAAAAGATTATATGCAAGTTATTGGCCATAAGAGGGTTATGGGGACTTGGGTACTGCCCTGAGGGACATGAATCAGTGAAAAACAAATTGGAAAAAGTATCGTTTTGAAAGGGGCATTATTTAACAAGAAAAAAAATTCCTTTAAATATCATGCCTGGGGGTCCCCTTAAACTACCTGCAAAGTTGTACATCTGTACAATGTATAGAACCTGCTGCAGGACTGACATTTTTTATAAAAAAACCCCCACAAAAACAAAACAGAGTGGGGTCCCCCCTTATCCATATCAGACCCTTTAGGTCTGGTAGGAAGGTTATGAGGGACCCCAGGACCCCACAGTGAAAAATGTTTAAAAAGTGCATGGGGTTCCCCCCTAAAATCCATACCAGGCCCTTTAGGTCAAAAAATGTTGTTTTGTTTTTTTGTCCAGTTAAAGGAATTTTTCAAAAGTCTGGCGTCTTTATTTTTTCTAAATATAACCCCTTTAGTGAATGGGTTTCCCTTACTCATTCACAAGGGGGTGGGCAGCATCAGGGTGCCTCCTTATTTAAAGGGGTACCCTGATGCTAATGAACCCCCTTTCCACAGACCCCCACAACCACCGGGCCAGGGTTGTGGGGAAGAGGTCCTTGTCTCCATCAGCATGGGAACACCATCCCAATGCCGACGGAACGTGGGCTGGTGAGCCACAGGGAGGGGGCCACTTGATCTCCTCCCCATTTCTTGACCTGCCAGGCCTGTGCTCAGATCAAGGGTCTGGTAGGAATTTAGGGGGGACCCCATGCTTTTTTGGGGGGTGGGGTTCCCCTTAAAATTCCTACCAAGCCTAAAGGGTCTGGTATAGCATTTCAAAAGAGAAACCCCACACGTTTTGCCCCCATTTTTGTGAGGTGGGGTCCTCTTAAATATCCTACCAGGTCTTTTTTTATGTATTTATTGTTTTATTTTTATTTGTTTTTTTTTTTACATGAGTTTTATTATTATTTATCGTATTTTTTTTATTCTTTCCTCTGTCTTTGGCAGTGTCCAGCAACACTTTGGCCAATCATGGCTCTCACAGTGCATTGTGCTGTGATTGGCCAAAGCATTGCACCTGACCTGTAGTTAGGTGCATTGCTTTAGCCAATCATAGCTCTCAGAATGCTCTGTGAGAGCGCAGTGCATTGTGGGATGCTCGGCAGGTGCATAGCCAGCCGAATGCCCTTACCGCGTTACGTTTGACTAGAACATTGAGCCCAACACTATCATCAGTGTTAGCATTAGAATCAGTGTTAGAGTCAGTATGTTTGAGGTAGAAAAAAAAATGTTAATGTCAGTGCAAGTGTCACAATGACAGATGTCTATATTAGTTTTCCGCTCACTATTCATGTGACAGATATAAACTTTGGGATTTTCACTTGTTTTTATGCTGGTGATAGTAGTTGTGAAGACACTAAATGAGGATGAATCTTCCCAATGTGAACACAAACAGCAATAAAAACATGACAGAGGTTCTAACCCTTCTCCACTATACCCAAAATGAAAATTTCCATATAGCTATGGTTAGGATTAGGCTCACTGCTAATTTTCCAAAGCAATTGTTCACCTATATGAGCCCACTGTCACATGTTCCTTGCTGGCTCCTCTGGTGATGACCAGTTATCCAACACTGCAGTGCAGGCTCAATGCCAACCCATTAGGGTTGCACTGGTACCCATACCGGTATTGGTGCCAATACTAAGCATTTGCATGAGTACTTGTACTCATACAATACTAAAACCAATACTATTTTTTGCAATTTCATTGCGACTTCTGTTGAATAAAGCCACAAGCCACAATTAAATCGGAGGACCAAATTGCACTGATCTGAGGCTTTGAAATCACACAGTGTGGCTTGGAGCTCATGCTACTTAAGTGCGATTTTAAAGCCGCAGATCAGTGCTTTGAAATTCTGATGCTTAAGCACGATTTCAAAGCCATAGATCAGTGCGATTTGGACCTCCAATTTCATTGCAGCTTGCGACTTCATTTAACAGAAGTCAATGCAGGTCGCAATGAAATCACAAATGGGATGCAACTTTTCATGTGATTTTGAACTGTCAAATCGCATGACAAATTGCACTGTTGTGAACCATAAATAATAAATGCATCCAAGGGCAAAAAAAGCATCAGTAATTGGTACTTGGTACTTGTGCTCAGACTTAAAAAACTGGTATTGATGCATCCCTACAACCCAATTTTTGTTATTGCTCCTTGAATGACATTATAATGCCTCTGTTGTCTTCTGGAGCCTAAGAGGACCCCACCATTGGACAGCAGAAGTCTCCACCACATCCAAGCAGTGACATTGATACTTAAAGAAGGGTCCTCCTGCTCTGTAGTGAGGAATAGTGAAGACTTGGAACCCGGCCCATGTATTTTGGACTTTTTTATAATGGTTACAGCAATTACATGGAGGGGGTTGTGTTGAGCTGATGTCTTGTGCTGAGCTGGGGGGGGGGGAGGGGGGCAGAGCAGAGAGCGGTGACTGACAGTCACCGCTCTCTGCTCAGAACTGCTGTGAGAACTTAGCAATCAGTGATCATGTGATCACTGAGTTCTCACCCTTAGAGCCGGCAAGGGACAGATGCTGCTGCACAATGCTGCATCCACCTAAGTAAGTATAATTGGGGATAAAAAAATCCCACACTTCTCTTTTAAACCTCCTGTTGCATTCAGTGGGTAGTACTGCCACCAAAAATGACGCATTCAAGTCAATAGGGCCACGCTGCAACTGCCCTGCAGCAAATGCCACATGGTGGTTCAGCCTTTTGAGAGTCAAAATAGGCACCTGTCAGCCTTAGCGGCAAAGGTTGTCACACTTCTGAAATGGTCCTAAGGCTTGATTTAGACCTTTGTGTATGCAGTTGTGCACGCACATCACGTGTAGGGAAGCTCATTTATTTCAATGGGCTTACAATATCAGCAAGAAACATAGGGAGAAAAGTCTCAACTCTTTGTAAAAAAATCAAGCTGCTATTTTGTGTGCGTTCCCTGCATGCACAGATCGAATCCAAGCGTTACAAGGTCATTTTGTTCTGTTTTAGTTTATCTGATTTATATGTGCTGTCTGTAGAGTTTTGTTTTGCAAACACAGTTTTGTGTATAACTACACCCTTTATAAAAAGAGGTAAGACCAGAAACGACTGCTGTTTTCCAGGCATATTACCTTGCATATTTCTTTTATGAGATGTAATGGGTGCCTATAATAAATACTGGGTGCAGGTTTACAGTGAGAAAATTCAAAGTATTGTTTTTTATTTTTTTACTTTAGCATGCAGTTTTCTAGCACGTTATTTGTCCTTTATTTGAACTGATTCTGCCATCTAGTGGTTAAAATGAAGAAAACAGAATAAGAGACATCCATACTTAAAAAAATAAAACAAAAAAAACCTGTAACGTCACCCCCGTTTCTGAACCATCATATACTCCATTCTATTGTGAAAAAAAAAATACATACATCATAGGTAAGAGTTACAAAATAGACATTACATTTAGGCAGACTTTTAGGTGTGACCCATGAGGGTTAGAGAGTTGAATAGTTACTAATGAAATGCATATATACAGGGGCGGACTGACCATTTGGAAACTCGGGCACTGCCCGAGGGCCCAGGGTCAGTAGGGGGCCCCATGAAATGCCCCTGGTACCTTTTTCATAGGGTTTTTTGAGTTTGGGCAAGGACACAGGGGCCCCATGATCCCCTCTTGCCCGAGGGCCCCATGAGTTGTCAGTCCGCCCCTGCATATATACAGTATGTATGTTTCCCTTCTACACTTTTCTTCTGTTGTGTTCACCATTGATCAATGTCTGTATAAGAATGAAATTGATTCCATTGAATCCAGAATCAGTAGCATGCAGTACTGTCATACCAGAACTGTACTAAAATCATATTCGGGGTTGCCAACCTCCTGGTAAATTTATGGACATGTTGTAAATTTTGGCTGATTTACAAATTGTCCATAAATGTCCGATACGGACAGCGGCTGCCTATAAAAAAATATGGCCACAGGCCGGCTTCAGCCACGCTCAGATGGGATGGAGGGGAAGTGTGTGGGCGTGATGTCATGGCCCTTCTAGGCGCATTTTATGAATGAGAAAGAAGTCAAGGAAGAATACAGAGGATGGAGTGGAGATGATGGTAGAATACAAACAGAAGATATAGATGATGGTAGAATACACACAAAGGTTGGAGATGATAGTAAAATACACACAGAGAATGGAGGTGATGATAGAGTAAATACAGAGGATGGAGATGATGGTAAAATAAAGAGGGTGGAGATAAGGGTAGAATATACAAAGAGAATGGAGATGATAGTAGAATATAGAGGGTGGACATGATGATAGAATACACAGGGAGAACAGAGATGATGGTAGAATATAGAGGGTGGAGATGTGGCAGAATTTACACTGAGAATGGAGATGATGGTAGAATACAGAGGATAGAGATGATGGCAGAATACAAACAGAGAATAACGATGATGGTAGAATACAGAGGATTTAGATTATGGTAGAATACACACAGGACAGAGATGATGGTAGAATGCAGAGGATTTAGATTATGGTAGAATACACACATAGGATGGAGATGATGGTAGAATACAGAGAATGGAGATGATGGCAGAATACACACAGGACAGAGATGATGGTAGAATACAGAGGATTTAGATTATGGTAGAATACACACATAGGATGGAGATGATGGTAGAATACAGAGAATGGAGATGATGGCAGAATACACACAGAGGATGGAGATTATAGTAGAATACAGAGGATGGAGATGATGGAATATATCGGCTGTACTGTATGAGGGTGGTTTGGGTTTTGGGAGGTATTTTGGGGAATTTTAATAATTGTGTCTCCTTCTGTACTCTTTGCTGACATGAGATGGGAGGGACAAAAAGTAAGGAGGGCAGTGAAAGTAAATGGAGGGGGAGTCAGACCCCCACTGACAGGAAGATGCCTCCAGAGGTGAATGTTGGAATAGGGGATGGGTGAGTACAGAGGTAAGTGGTGAATGGGGGGAGTACAGAGATGAGTGGTGGAATTGGGGTGGATACAGAAATGAGTGATGAAATGGGGGGGGGGTGCAGAGATGAGTGATGGAATGGGGAATAAGGTCTGCCTGCCCGAGCCGGGACTGTGACACAGAGGGGGTAATAAGAGGTGCCGCCCGGAGGACTGTGCCTGACTGCACTGATGTAAGGGGGATTGAATAAAGTTAACTTTCACAGTAGAGGGATATTTGAAACAAGGGATTGTTTGTGGGTTTTATTAACTATTTAGAGGGTACATGGTGTTGATTATATACAGTATTGACTTTGTGCACTTTGTATGTGATGATCTTTTTGCACTATACATGAGTAGATGGTATATAATACAGTATATGTCTGATTTTGCACTTTGTTGGCACATTGCACTTTTATAAGGGTAGGGTAGATAGAACAGATAGCTAGATAGAACAGATAGCTGGGTTTGTTTTTGAGTGCAGGTAGCGCTCCATATTTATTTCTTTGAGATTCTTGATGGTTGCATCATAGAGAATAGCAGCTGCTGTGAGGGATTAGACCCGTTTTTGGAGGCACTTGATTGATTGTGACGCAGTCCCTTACTTTATACACTTACATCAGAGTCTGCAGGATTCCCCCTTACAGTGCATGGGGGGAGCTCTGTGGACTCTGATGTAAGGTAAAACTTTGTGGACTGCGATGTAAAGGGGAACTCTGGGGAGTCTGATGTTAAGGGGAGCTCTGTAAACTCTTATGTAAGGGTGGGGGTCTGGTGATCAGAGACCCCCTTACATCAGAGTTCTCTTTAACATGAGTCTGCAGCATTTCTCCTTACATCATTCCTCAGAGTTCTCTGTTACATCAGGGTCCATCGAGTTACTGTACATTTTACATCAAGGTCTGCAGAGTTCTCCCTTGCATTGCAAAGGGGAACCCTGCAGACTCAGATGTAAGGGGAAACTCTGTGCTGGGTTATACCGTATTACCCTGGCCTTCATGTAAATGTAGAAATATGTTTTTTGCCTTAATCCTTCACGCCTAAGGTTAAAACAAATCTTAAAGCCTAAGCACAATTTTGCAACTTTGAACTCATGTGTTAACAAAACTGTGGAGGTGTCTTGTGTGGAGTGCAGACATGGAAACCTCTATTTTCCAGCTAGCTTGGCTTTTTCTCTTTTGTCATTACCAAAGCTTTCACTCAATATTAAATTTATTTTCCACCTAGATAGCTAGGCGGAGCTAGATCCTAATTGTTAGACAGAGGCTGAGTAGTAGCCTGCAGTCAGAGGGAGGTCAAATTGTGGTCAGGGCTGAGAAGCTCTGCAGACCAGCCCCTCTGGAATTTCCCTCTGCTCTAAAACTTTGGAGAAAGGTTTATTAACAGTGTGCAGATCTGAAGGGTGGCTGGTTTGTACTCTTAGGGGATCCTGGCCAATCCCCAACAGGAGGCTTGGTAAGGGGCCACGACAACCTTTAAGAGTGGCTGAGCATGCTCAGCAGCAGGAGAATTCGGGTGGAAGAGAGAGAGAAGGATGTGAGGCTGGAGGCAGGAGCCTGTGAGGGGGCCCAGATAGAGAGGAGCTCACCTGCAGGCTGAGGACCTTGGAAGGCTGAAAACTTGGAACTTTGCTGGCCCCCTGAGAGAGGACCACCTGTGTGGCAGGGAAGGAGCGACCCAGCTAGAAGGCCTGGTAGCATCCACCAACCCACCAGCAGCATGGGACAGGGACAAAGTGAATACACCTGCACCCCCTGGGCTACTAAGGGGAAAGGAGCACTTTAGTGGGGAGCTGGATTTGCTATCTTACCCAGGACTGTTTACACTGCAGTGGTAGGCACTGGATCCCCTGCCCAGGGATTCACCCAGTACAGCTGGATGAGGAGAGGAGTCATCTGGGGTCTGGGGTGACACTACAGGAGATGCTGGCTAGATCTCCAGAAGAGAAAGTTTGCTGTAAAGACTTGTACATAGTTGCTAAGGAGTTTGTCCTCAGTTGCCATTCCCTTGAGCATTCTATACACCCCTAACCCTGTCCATGTTCCAAATTCCCTAATAAAACTTCAAAACAAAGCTCAAGGATTGGTTACTGTCTCCTGTTGCAAGTCTGAGTGAAGGAAATGCGTGTTAGCTGGCTGTGCAGGACTATAGTGGGACCCAAATCTATTGCAACTCCACTACTCCTCAGAGGGGTAGTGCTACATCTGTTTCTGCACTCACTTATTGTTTTTTCTGCCAGTCTTTGTTGTCTCATTCAAGCACAGTGTATACATCTGCCACAGCTTATTTATTTACATAAATTAGATATTGGCGAGTAAGGCCTCCCCTCTTTCCTTTTTTGGCTCTATAGCCCATTAAATACACTTTCAAGCAGATGTTTTCACTGACTTTTAAATCTAGAAATCATTAAAGGCAGGCACAAAAGTAAATGGTATTAGAATATCATTTTATTATTGTATCAATATCTAAGAATGATAACGGAAAACTAACAAAAAAGCAAAATACAAAAATATAGATTATTTCCAACATGTAAACATATGAATACACAGTACACAATATCAAATACGCATCTATTAATTGAAATCTGAATTAACAACATAAATGGATCTGGTATTTAAATTGCATTTAATGCTCAAATTATTATTATTACAATGTGATTGTAAATGCTCAAGGTTTTTTACCGTCATGCATTCTATGTGTGCAGCATCCCCCCCAGCCCCCTCAATACCTAATGGAGCCCCATCGCGATCCAGCAATGTGCACGACAGCCTTGGCTGTTGCGCGTCTCTGCCTCCTCATTGGCTGAGACAGCAAGCAGGAGCTATTGGCTCCAGCTGCTGTCAATCACAGCCAGTCAGCCAATGAGGAGAAGGGGGGTGGGACCAAGCTGCGGCTCCGTGTGTGAATGGACACACGGATCAGCGGGTGCCCCGCAACAAGCTACTAGCTGTGGGGGCACCTGACAGGAGGGAAGGAACAGGAGAGCCTGAAAAGGACCTGAGAAGAGGAGGATCCAGGCTGATCTGTGAAAAACCACTGCACACAGCAGGTACGTATAACATGTTTGTTATTTAAAAAAACAAAAAGGAACCTTTAGAATCCATTTAATATAATGCAGGATAGCACCAACAATTTGTAGTGCTTTATAAAGTGAGACAGAGCAGTAACAGTACAATTCAATACAAGAGGGTTCAGAGGGCCCTGCTCATGAGAGCTTACAATCTAATAGGGAGACATAACAAGACACATCCAATAAAGATTGGCTGCATCGCAGACATGGATGTTTTCAAAGTGTATGCAGAAAAGCAAGGTGGGGAATATGCATATACTGCTGACTTAATCCAATTATTAATGCCGAATCACCACATTTAAGGATTGATAAACGAATATATATATTACATTTTTGTTTGGGGGTTATTACCACTTTAAAGGAGAAGTATGGCCAAAGCACTGTTGGCTGTACTTCTACTATGGATTACAGGAGTGCAGTTCGTTTCCAGACTTTAGCCTGCTGTCGGCTGATGTCACTCACTCCAGTCTCTGAAAAGATCTCAATCATATGATCAGGATCCATCCAGATGCCTGGACTGGCATCTGGCTCAGCCTATCAGTGAGCTGCTGAGATCCTGAGCCAGTCGCCTGCTCTACATCCTGGTGCTCCAATGAGTGCTGGAGAGGCAGAGCAGAGAGTGGGTGATTGACAGTCACCGGCTCTCTGGTCACTGAAAGCTGAGAACTAGGCGATCATTAGTTTTTGATCACTCAGTTCTCAGTTTTAGACCATATCGGACCGATGCTGTATCCACCTAGGTGAGTATAATTAAAATTTTTTTTTTTTACAAACCAATACTTCTCTTTTAAAGAGATACATTAATTAATTATACTGGTTCTGATTACCTCTGGAAATCAAAAGAGAAAGCTATATATGTCACATAATCTTTAGGTTCTGGCTTCTCAATGCCATGCAATTTAAGGAGTTGCATTGAGCAGAGAAGCAAAATTTTATGATTCTAGGTTTATGTACCTGTGACAGTTTGTGGCTTCACAGTCGGGTGCTCACGGCGCATGGGCGAGTAGCACTGCACCTTGTGAATGGTCCCGTAGTCTTCTGGGATATGTCCCGTGGGACTCTGGGGAGGGAGGGGAGGAGAGAACTTCTGCTTCTGATCACCTAGGTGAACGCAGAGGAAGTGGGAGCGGGTACCTGTCAAAATTGGGTACCCACTTCCCAATGGTGCCAATTCCTCACGGGGAATGGAGTCCAGTACTTAAAGCGGAACTTTCCATTTTTGGTGGAGCTCCGTTTTAAGTCTTAATTTAAACACAACATGCATAAAATAACAGACATATTTTTGCTTATGAAGCTTCCTGTACAGACAATAAATTAAATATTTACTTATAATGCATAACAGATATACTAGAAACATATTTTAATACTCTCACCTGTCATATGCAAAATATAGCTTATAAAAGCTGGTACTGAACATGTAAAGCCAGCTATACATGGATTGAAAGTTGAACGGTTCAGAAGGGTCCAGACAAATTTTGATCTATGTATGGGCAAACTAGTTGTACATAAGTTGATCTATCCAATGACAACCAGCGCACTGGTGTACAACCAGCCTGTTTTTTTTTTTCATGAATGATCAGTGCCATCAGCTATAGCTGGCAACAATGATCATTGTATTCTGCCAGTGGCAGAATACAATAGCAGAGCAGGAGTTATGTATGGCCCCCCTAAGGCTGGCTATAGATTATGCAGGTTGCATGAATGAAAATCTCTTGATTCCCCCATCAACACAGTCAGTATAGATGGGGGAATCCCTCCCATGGAGCTATTGTGATGTCCCAGCAAGGGGGGAGGGGGTAGGCATGGGGAGCTGTTCTTGCCAGGAGAACACAGTGATTACTGCTAGTGGCTATAGCATGCTAAAAATCTGACATGCTGGTTGTACCTAACTCGTTCAATGGATCAACTTGGGTTCAGTCAGCCTTCCCAGAGATGGACTGAATCTTGGCTGGTCCCTGCTGAACCAGCCGAGATTTGATCCATCTATAACCGGCTTAATTCCCCATTTACATTTGTGTGCTTTGGGAATGTGCGCAAAATTGCATGTGTGTCTTTAGTGCAATTTCTGTGTGTTTGGCAGCCCAATAAGGGGCCCAATAGGTAAAAAAAAGCATAAAAACATATATCAATGCCCGATGCATTGACCAATCACATAAATGTGAATGGGGCTAATATTGCAACCCTCTGAGTTTTTCCTCTGCCAAATGGTGGTAACATCTTTTTGTGGCCAGGCAGAGTGATCAGTTTTCTAAAAGAGTGAAGTGAGGTGAAGGAGGGATTTTTTTCATCTTAAATATCAAACAGTGAAGAAAAGTGTATATACCTCAAATTCCCCTGTAAACTCAATGCTTGAAGATAGCATTCAGTGCTTAATATTACAAGCCCTAAGGTCAGTAATGAAAAACAATCTGATACACAACTTACAAGCTTTTGACTGGCTTGGCAGCTGCTGCAAAAGAACAAAGTACACAATCATGGAATACAACAAAGAAAATAATGGAATGGTCACATCCCTTGAAAAATGTCTTGGACAGCTTTATAAGTTTGTCTCAGGCATTGGTATAGGATACTGTCATCTTAGGACTGTTTTACACCCAAGGCCCCACTGCCAAGGCAAAATTTAAAGACAAAATGTTGTTAGGTAATCCAGCTTTTAGTAACATTTACTAAAGATCACTTCTTACAAGTTACCTGAGGTTTACCACTCTTACGTGTGCCATAAAAAGTTCAGAAATACTGTAAGTTTACCTATTTACATATTTTTACATCAATTCACGCTGGTGTATAGTTAATCAAGTGGGAGGACTGTCGCTAGTATTGGCTGAGCATGGCAAACATGTCTTGGATGTCATAGTGACTGAGAACCATGATATATGAGGGTTGGAAGGTTTACCACAAACTGCAGTGAATGTGCTTCTTGCATACAATGCTTGTCAGTAAAGTTCATCATATGACCATATAATGTCATCACCAATCCAACTTCAGGTCTGCTTTGCTCCACACATACTTCCCACCTCGTTTAAAGAACATTTTTTCATCAAATCCACTAAACTTGATGGCATTTTCAACACCAACATCCAAGATAGATCTGGAAGGATCTTTCCGTCCATTTCTGCAGTCCAGGAAACGCATCTAGGAGGAAGAATAACAATCAGTTTTGTCTCTAAGGTCACTTTACAGTAGTGTTCACAAGCTCCTGTAGTAAGGTGACATCAACAGTTCATATAAGAAAAGTTCCCTCACTAAAAACAACCATGAATTATAAAACCCCTTAGGAGGCTCCCTAGGTAGTTGTACCAGTGGAAGGAAATCCAAATGTAAGGAAGCAATGGCCAGGCCCACAGTATGCTGGCAGAATTATATTGTTCAAATGGCCTGGGAAAAATGCAGAGATGGGGTCTGTAATTTGGAAAAGGAAGCCTGCATAGATCTGTTCAGTCTACTTCCCCAACATAAACAAGAGGATTATGTGGTTTAAAAGTAAATGAAATAGTTATTTAATTATACACTGATAAAGAATAAATGATATGTTCTGGGTCAAAACAACCCTGTTGCTATAGCAAAGACTTTTACTTAAAACACACCTGTCAAAGAAGTCTGGAAATACCTGCATTTCCTGCTGTCTGTGCCTTAGAATGTTGCTCAGATACTCAGAAATTTTCTGCTGAAGTCTGAAGTCTGATGGGAGTGTCAATCTTCTGGGTCTCCCACTGGTTCCCCCCTCTGACCTCCACTCGTTCCAGGATACTAGTGACATGGAGGTCAGCAGGAGGAACAACTGAATGAGTCACTTTCAATGTGAACTCCAGCAGAAGATTTCTTGGCATCAGAGTAGCGTTCATTAGCCCATGCATCAGGAAAGTAAAGTTCTTTCACAGCCTTTGTTGAAAGTCTTTACTTTAGTGAAGTTGTTATAAGAAAAGTACATAGGCAGGGGCGGACTGACAACTCATGGAGCCCCCGGGCAATAGGGGATCATGGGGCCCCTGTGTCCTTGCTCAAACTCAAAAAAGCCTATGAAAAAGGTACCAGGAGCATCTCATGCGGCCCCCTACTGACCTCGGGCCCTCGGGCAGTGCCCGAGTTTCCAAATGGTCAGTCCCCCCCTGTACATAGGCTTCCATTTCTGATCTGCTACTGAAGAGCTAGCAGTTATAACTAAGCCTCTGCCTTTATTACTTTTAATGAAATACAAGTGCATATTGGGATTTTACTTTACTTGCTGCATACTTGTAGTGATTTAGAAAGGACTGAAGACAAAGGATAACCATGTTTGCAACTAACATTATCAGAAGGAAGCCAGGACCAGCTTTTCCTTAAGGGTCCATTCACACAACTGCAATGTGGTAACAGAATTTATTCTAAAAGGCACCTTGCTGATTCAAAACACGGTAATGAGCTGTTTTAATGCAATGCACATTAATGAGCGGCATAATACACAGTAATGAACATGTGATAATGAGCAATAGTGTAAATGGACCCTCAGTCTGTCTGAATCATAGACTGATAGGGGTTGAGCTGCACCGCAAGTAAATCAAGCACAAGAAGGCCTGCGCCCTTACATTGCTGTAAGACACCAGATCTAGTATAGCACCTTGAGTGGCACTACAAGTAGTTATGGGGTATTGTGAGCATAGCCTGATGGGGGTTCTGCAGTGGACAAACTATTTAGAATAAACCAAGAAACATGAAAATGCATTCAATTTCACTTGATAAACTTACATATTCATCCAGTATAAGATACGAATCCCGCATCTGAAAAAAGGTAAACAGCAATATTTAAGATACAGATGTGACATAGGACTGGTACCAATAAAAATAGTTCTTGCATGAAAGGGGTTTTAGATTGTGACCTCACTGGTGCTGGGGGCTCTTTACTGCCCCACCTACCCCTGTACAGAAAGCTTTACCTTTTTTGCTTAAAGGATCAGAAGGATTAGGGCTCTGGACACACAAGCATACGCTATATAGCAAAATTATGTGAAACAGCCCAAATTATTGAGTTTGAATTTTTCCAGTGAAGGGTGCTATTAATGCTATAGTAAACAAAAACATTTTAGACTACTGTGTGCTTCCAACCTTGGAGCATTAGTTTGGGACTTTTTTCTGTTCCAGCTTGAGTGTACACCTGTGCACAAACCGAGTTCGATAAAGACATGGATTGATGTGGGGGAACTCAACTTGAGTGGGCTGCACAAAGCTCTGATCTCAACCCTATTAAAATTATTTGGGATAAACTAAAACAGTGTCTGTAAACTAGGTCTTCTAACACCTCCTGGCCTCACAAAAACTCTTTTAGCTAACTTAGCAGAAATTCCCACAGAATAAAATTAGGAGTGAGATGGTAGACAGGTACTCCATAGAAAATATACTATAATTGGCATTTCTACTCCTAGTTTTTCATTTGAGTCCCAGTACATTTGTAGATATCTGACAACCAACCTGATCTTTTATTCATCTGCTTTGCTGAGTGCCGTATAGAAACTTAAAGAGACCCTTTTTCCAGACCATTCATTTCAGCAACAGTCATCCTATAAGATTATATGTGCATTTAGTTTATTTTTTGCATGTTTTACCTGTATAGGCCTCCCATAATGGTTATGATGTCAGCAGCCCTAGCAGACTCAGAGCTGTGATAAGTGATGCTCTATAGCAGCCTTTCTCAATGTAAACCTAAGCAGAACCCCTGCTATAACTTTCAGGTATCAGAGAAACTTTACTGAAGCCAATTCATAAGAAGTCAATGACAAAATGCCCCTTACATTGGTGGTCAGTAGGAAGAATTCAACCCTCACAGTGGTGCGGTGATCAGATTGCCACCTTTACAGACAGCTAAAAAGATAACTGGTATTTGGCTTTGCCAAGTAGCATTTGTCCTGGGGCTATCCATTCACCATCAAATGGTCAAGGAACCCCTAGCAACCTCTAGAGGAATGCTAGACCTCCTCACTACCTGTCAAACGCTGCCTGAAAAGAGAGCCAACATGAAAATGAGCCCTCAGAGCTTACTTTCATTTACTAAAATAAACCTAATCAATTCTAATTCAATTCTGTGATTGTGTAAAATTATCATGGTAATTATGTTTAAGTAAAATACCTGCTGATTAGATTCTGGAACCAAACATTTCATGTTCTTATGACGATTCAGAAAACCTCTGAACTCTTCATCACTGATGACAAATTTTTCAGCCTGTCTTAATGCATCATCACCACAATTTTCCCCATCGATAATGAGACACTGGAATACCTGGGGAACAGAAACAGCATTGATTTGATACAAATGTTTCCTTTCATTGTCATATATTTTATCATTAGGCACTTCTGTGCATTTGGACCACTACAGGTTCCACTACATGAGTTTGCAAAGATCAGATCAGGGCAAAGTAATTAGCAAAACTTTTAAATTGCTCCGGAGATTTGTTTGTAAATGGTAAGACTCCCAATGTCCAACTGTTTGTTGAAATGTGCATGCTTGTATAGCAACCCTGCCATATGCAGTAAAGCCTTTAATTTTAGCATTGCCAGGCTGTATTCTGCGTTCTCTAGGTTCCCCAAACCACAGCCTATTGAGCAGCTCCTGCTGCTGGGAAGTGTCCCCAGCAATAGAGTAGGGAGGTGATGAAACAATGAGTTAAGAATATTTTTATTTCTCCTGGTCAACCACCAAAAGGGCCAATGGTGGATGTTGGGGAAGACTAGACATTTTGAGGGACTTTCCAGGAAGCTGCTATGCCTCCCAGACTCTGCTTATTTGGGCAAGGAGGACTTCTGCTAACAGAGAGGCCCAAGTTCATGGGCTTGAAGTTTGATGCTGACGTCCTAAAAGGTGACTCCAGGAGAATGGGAGTAGAAGGATGATTGCCAGTTAGGAGCATCCTGCAGAAAAAAGTTCTGGAGAGCTAGACAAAAGTTGCTGCCAGTAGACCTCGCACAGAACCTGAATTGCTTATATTGTAATTGAATAATGCTGGTCTCAGCTTACAAACAAATATTATTGGTCTTAGCATAATGGCACACCAAACCAGTCTGGGAGAGAGACAAATGCCAGCCATAGATGGAGCGATTTTCTTTTCTGCAACCACCGATTGCAGGAAAGATATACACTTGATTTCCCCATCAACACAGTCAGTGTTGATGGGAGAATCCCTCCATTGTGTTCTCCTGGCAAGGGGGGAGCCATCCCCACTGGGAGAACACAGTAATTACTGCTAGCGGCTACAGGGTGGTTGTACCCAAGATGATTTAGCAATGAACTTGGGTACATTCAGCCTGCCCTGACATGGTTCAAATCTTGGCAGGTCCCTGCTGAAGAGATTTGAACTGTATAAGTCTGGTTTAAGGTCAATTTTCTTTCCTTTTGTTCATTTGTGAGAAAGGAATGTTCGGAAGCTACCGTATATCCTGCGCACTATAACCCTCACTCCCCCAGAGTTGCTCAAATAAATTCTCATGGAGTATAGACAGATGGAGTGGAGGTTCATCTATTGATTTCTGCTGATTGGTCAGTGAGTGCTTGAGGCAAGTGTGGAACTGTTACCCCTAAACAGACTAGGAGAGCCCAAAAGGCATAGAGGAGATGTTATAACAGAAAGTTCAGCTGCAGTTTTACCATACCAACTGCCAAGTCACAAGTTAACATGACCAGCAGCAAGATCATGGCCATGGCAATACCGCCCTACAACAGTGTATAATACATGCAGTTGTGGCACAGTGCCACAGGCTTTAAGTGGTTAAAAAAGGCTTTCAGGAGGAGAGATACCATCTTAAAGATGTCTGTCAAATGCCTCTGAAAAATGACCCACCTCAGACCACTTTTCAGAAGGAGATGCTGAGGCGACCAAGCCAAGTTGAATAGAGTACAGGATTTAGGTTGTTATGATCTGTACACACGATAAAAGGTGTTTGGAATTCCTCACAGCTGTTGAACACTGTCCAATGGCCAGTGTAGTTGCTGTGTCATATGGAGCTGAATGGCTAAATAAGAGGTGTCCCAGCCAAACTTAAAAGGTATGTATAGCATAGGGAAGGGTTAAAATACCTATCAGGTTATGTTTGTTGTATCCCACTGGGGAGATTTCCCTTCTCCTCCTGTCCTAGAGACACAACAGAATATGATAGGAAATCTCAACAAAGTGAGGTAGTCCTGTCCTTGAGAGTTGTCACTAGAACATTTGTCTCTATTGGATGATTTATGCTTGCCTCTTACTCTGGTGACAGCTCAAAAATGTAGAATTTTCCATCAATTGACAGGTGGTGAGAAGGTGAAATGTCACCTCCTCACCACCTGATGTATCCCTATAAATGCCACATCACCACGCTGCAATTGCTTTGCATATGGTTGTGAGGCAGTTGTGGCACAGCCCCATAGACTTACATGGGTCACTTTTGGCAGTGGTAATGCCCACTGAATATGATATGCCGTTTCATTTTTGCCATGGCTGTGAAGCACAGGATTGCGGGTGCAACATATGTAGTGCCTTCAGCAGTTGCATGTCTGTGTTCAGATGGGTGATAAAATGGGTGTTCGGACGCTTGGTTTTACCACCCCCTGGCCACATATGTGAACAAAGCTTTAGCTGAGAGTAACAAAAGAGTAACCTACCTTCCAGCGTATTGGGCTTATCATCTCAATCTCCTTTGTCATGTCCTCATCCACATTGTAATGGTTGATGACAGAATTTATTTTGAAAGCCACGTTATAATCCCGACACCATTTTCTGATCTTCATCAGTTTCTCCACATGGTTTTTCTTTCCTTGTCCCCGACCAATGAGCTTGTTCACTTCTTCTTCAAAGCTGTCACAGGACACAGCAAGGATATCCAGGTGTTCTCCTGGGACATAAACAGATCTCCATTTAGGGAAATAATATGACAGAGTTCATGTATTTATTAGCTTATACTAAAGCTCAGCTCACGCTTTTTCCTAAATTAATTAACAGGCCTAATGAACATGGACTCTTACTAGGTCCTGTGTACAGAGGTTTAAAATCTCTGGCACTTTTGGGTGCCCGGATGAGGTCACGATTTCCACCTCAGTCAATCTGAGGAAGTTTTGTGTTCCTTCATAGAATACAAAGCTCCTTGTAAATGGTTGAGCAACGCTCAACCTGATTCTATTTTGCTCCAGGAATGGGATGGGAAGTCCCTGACTTGCTGCCCCAGGAACACAGAAATATATACTGTATGTAGCTGAGGATACATACTGTTCACACAGTGCCAACAGCCACTGTATGTCTTAGTGAAGGAAATAGTTTGCTTAGATCAGCTTGGTCCTAACTATTTTAAACTCATTAAAAAATGGTCTTAAAAAAAAAACAAAACATGGTGCTAGGCTTTAACCTGGCCATACGCTAGTAGAAGTTTGTTCAAAGTTTTTCATTTTAAGAACATTAGCCTGATTTTCAAAGCATTAGTATGGTCAAATCAACATATGTTATTGACCAAGGTGACGAGAAAGATCAAAAGAAGCAAACAACGAATGAACAAATTGCTAACAGTGTGTATTAGGTGCAGTGTGGTGCAGGAAGTAATGACAGAGTCCAGTTGCAGGAGCAGGAACTTGTATTGAAGGAAATGCTCAACAGGCAAACCAGCGGGAGAACACCTCGCCAGGAAAACACTCACAGTTCTGTGCAATGTAGAGATGTAGAGGGTAAAGATGCAGCGGGTAAAGATGCACCGACAGCATTTGTCTTCAGAGGATGGAATGCAGCCTGGCTGGTCAGGTCCCAAAGGGGAGGCTTCCATAGCAGGATTGCAAGTCCCTTGCCTGTCCCTACTCCTCAGGAATCTTTCCATGCCACTAGTATTTTCCCTTGCAGATAGGTGCTCTTTCCCTACTCTAACCACTATGTGGAAGTGCACTAAAAACTGGACTAAGGACCAAGGTGGCCACCACGGGTCACCTGGATGCAGCGTAGCCAACAGAAATGCTGTTTTCAGGGACCACATGGGTGGTACTAAAGTCTGGAGAGGAAGTCCAGGGGAGACACAGTTTCTGTATGGCTTCCTGGGTCAAGTGTTCCCGTTGGCTACGCTTCGGCCATGTGACTCTTGGTGGCCAAGTTGGGTCAGCAAGGTCTATATAAGTCCCCGCCCCCAGGTTTTAGTGCACATTTTGTGAGTGGCTAGTGTAGGGAGAGAGACCCTGCTTGTTAGAAAAGGTAACTAGCAGTAGAGAAAGATTCCTGATGAGGAAGGACACACTGGCCAGGCTGCATTTCACCCTCTGAAACAGATGCTTCCCGCACCTCTCCTCAGCCACATCTTGGTTGCATTGAACTGTGAGTTATTTTCCTAAGCATTGCTCTCCTGCCTGGGGGTTTGTAACGTTGACATTCTGCTCAAAACAAATTTTACTGCAATGGGTTGATCAGCTTCTAACTAAGAAGACACCATTTTGAAGTATTTTCAAACAATATTCATCAAGTGTATGGCCAGCTTTACAATAGTAAGATAAAGAAAAGAAACAATTAATCCTTTCTGCGACAATAGAAATCCATGTTAGAGCACCGTCCATATGACTCACCATAAATCTGAAACCACTTTTCTGTGATCAGACTGCCATTGCTCACAATGCTGACACTGGGCAACCTCAGCTCTTTCTTGCAATACTCCACCAGCTTTCCAACAAAGTTCCCTCTGTCCTGCAAGAATGGTTCACCTCCAGAAAAGTTAATCTTCTCCATACCTGGAAGACATAAAGGAGGCTTTATGGGGTCAAGTCACAAAACATATAGCAAGCCTCTAATCTATGAAGCTTCATAGACACATTTAGTTCGGGTTTGAGATCAGCTCAACATGCTTCCGAGTTCCACCTTTAATTCATTTGAGATTTTACGTACGTAATGCACTTTTGCACTCCCTATCACTTATATTTGATGAAGGGCAGTTCTGAATTGGACAAAAGTCTGTGTGTACAATTCCCAATACAGAGACAAAAGGTAGCACAGCATACATGAGAGTGACAACTCTGCTCTGAATTCAGGAGCAGTGCAGCATCATTGACACCCAATCATAGAAAGCTGCATTAGATGGACTAGCAAGCTTAACAAGTATTTGCGGGACTTTGCAGGGGGACTAAGAGAAAACTGTAAGTGCTGCAGCTCATATTTTTTAAGGTGAGGCAATGGTTTTAAGCTGATAATATTCAGATGTATTTAAATACCTTTAAAAAGACCATATATTAACTAATAAATTCCTGTTTGCTTCATTGTTTGGCTGTGCTTTGCAATCACGCTACCAGAAATCAAACCAATAAAACTGAAATTTTGTGACTTTTTTTTTTTAATCAGCACAAGGGATGATACGTACCTGAAAAATGAGTCCTATCTGTTGGCGAGGCCCCTTTTCTGTGAAATCCTTTACCCTCCTGGATAGCCCTACAGCGGTGACCTTCTGGCACTGCGGGGGTTAATACAAGTGGCTTCACCTGTGACAGGCACTCATCAAACAGTGTTGACTATGCCCACCCTTTGTGCCCCCCTGCTCCATTTATAAAAGGTGTACTATAACTTCCGGCAATAAACACTTTGTGAATTGGTGCCCAAAACTGAATTGCGTATTCCAGATGAGGTATTACTAATGATTTGTATACGATGTGCTTGTAGCCCAGCTATGGTGCCGCTGTCACAGCCAGGGCTGTGGATAAGGGGTACCACCAGTCCTCCTGTACGGGGCCCAGGCCAGCTGGGGGGAGCAGGGTGAATTTGATGTGGGCAGGGAGGGTGATCGGCACAGGGGGGGGGCAATTTTTAGAACTGATCCCCTGTATGGCCCTCTCTGCAGCAGCTGAAAGCTGGCTTTTTCTCCTCTCCTCTCCCTCCTGCTGGCTTTCAGCTACTGCAGAGAAAACCAGACAGAGGATCAGTTCCAGTAACTGCCCCCCAGCGCACCTATCACCCTCCCTGTGAACCATATGTTTCCCCTTGCTGCCCAGGCCCCTCTGTGTGCCCCCTCCCCCGCAGTGCTCTTGGCTTCCCTCCTCTCCTTACCACCAGCAGCTGCAATCACATATTAGGATTGTTCAGGATGGAGAGTGGGGGGAAGGTCTAGTAAATATGTCACATTTATCATCCCTTTCCTTTCCTGAATTAACACAATGAGTGACCGGTACCAATCACTCACTGTGTTCATTCATAACTGAAGCATAGTAACCTGTTTTTTTTTTTTTGGTGGGGGAGGACCCAGTCAGGTTGGCTATATGGGGCCCTCTGGTTTCTATCAGCAGCCCTTGTCACAGCAGTCACACAACTCTGGCTGTCACACAGCCTCTCCTGCTGCAGTGACTTCTCCTCCTCTTTCATGCTGTGATCAAGTACAACTTGGATCAATGTGACTATGTATATACCATACCTGGCTGATTCCCCTGGAAGCTGGAAAACATTGAAGTAGAGACTGCTACTCTAGTGATCCCCCTTGCTGCTTAAATGACTGCTCTTCTGTATTGTAAACACAGGAGGTCAGCTGCTTGACATAGGCGCCATTAAGAAAATGTTTTGCCTTGCCTGAATAAATGCAAATCATTGTTTGATTGGATGAGGTGGAGAGGTGGGGTGGTGATGTCACGCTCACCACCTCATTTAATCAGTGAATGTTTTGCATGCATTTAGAAAATGCAAGCATTCTCCAAATGGAGCCTGAACGGCTGACCTCCAGTGTTCACAAGGCATCAGGCTGGCTGCTAAACATGGAGCTCTGAAGGAAGTGGAGGTCTCTGGAGTAGCGCTGTCTTCTTCAGTGATTTCCAGCTTCCAGGGGCATTGGTCAGGTATGTCAGATACTGTAAATATATGTGTGATTCTTGTGAGCTACTATGGTGTAATTAAATTATCTAATCAAGTAAAAATAAAAAGTGAAAATATTATTTAGTGACTGAATTAATACATATATGAATTAATTATAAATTAAATCAATGGGTTGCCTAAATAGTTACATTAGCCAAGCTGGACCAATGTAGCTATGTAAAAAATGCCAAAGCTCAGAATAATTTTTTAAATTTGCTGAAATTTCCATGGCTTTTTAAAAATATTGACATAGCAATCCAAATCAATTTTTGAAAATTACAAAATTTGTTGTGTCCATAATGGTACTATCATAAACATTGACCAACAATTTTCCTGCATCTCTGTACGAACGTTCAAATAAACGTTTGCTGGTAAATGGCCAGCTTTAGGCAGCACTGTAGGTAATACCAAAACATGGCTGTTCTCAACCTCTCCACACAATCACAACGATGAGTAGACATGTGTGTCGAAATGCAGACAAAATTTTTGTTATTCGGAGATTTGAATTTCCAAATAAAAATATTAAGGCTACTTTCACACTGATCAGCTGCGTAGGCGTTTTTATCTCACTTTTGAAGCGCTTTCTGAGCGTTTTTGAAGGACATGTAACTTAAAAACTGCACCAAAAACACTTCTCAGAGGCATTTTTGAGACACTTTTCAGGAATTTTTCTGGCGTTTTCCATTGATTTCAATGGAAAGAGGCATTTTTAGGGCGTTTTTTTAACTCCCTAACATGCCCCAAAAATGTAAACATATTGCTGGCTATTGCTGATTTCTCTCAAAGACTGTGTATTAGAATATAGCTGTCTTCCAAAATTCAAATTTTGAAAAGAATAGAATAGAATAGAAAAAGAAAAGAATAGAGTAGAAAATAAAGCAAAAGAATAGAAAAGGATAGAATAGAAAATAAAAGAATATGATAGGATAGAATAGAATAGAATAAAATAGAATAGAAAAAATAGAATACATTAAAATAGAATAGAATAGAATAGAATAGGATAAAATAGAAAGAATATATCCATCTCCAGAAGGTCAAATTTCAAAAAGAATAGAATAGATTAAAACAGAATAGAATAGAACAGAAAATAAAAGCATAGAATAGAAAATAAAGGAATAGAATAGAAAAGGATGAACAGAATAGAAAGGAAAAGAACAGAATAGAAAAAAACAAAATAGATTAGAATAGAAAAGAAAAAATATAGCCGTGTTCCGAATTTTTAATTTAGAAAAGAATAGAATAGAATAAAACAGAATAGAATAGAAAATAAAATAATAGAAGAAAATATAAAAATAGTATAGATTAGAAAATAAAATAATAGAATATAACAAAATAGAAGGGAATAAAATAGAAAGAATATAGCTGTTTTCTGAAATTCAAATTTCAGAAAGAATAGGATAAAAGAAAACCAAATAGAATGAACAGAATATAATAAAATAGAATACAAAATAAAAGAAAATGAAAGAATAAATCACCTATAATGTTGGGTGTCCTATATGTGTGGATGTTGCTGCGTTATATAAAACATTTAGAATGGCGTGCCCTTTTAGAATGATGGACAGCCTTGAGGCACCCCATTTTAGAATGGGGTGCCTCATAATGTCCATAATTTTAAAGGGTGCCTCAGGACTGCCCATAATTTTTAAGGGTGCCTCAGGACTGCCCATAATTTTAAAGGGTGCCTCGGGACTGTCCATAATTTTTAAGGGTGCCTCAGGACTGCCCATAATTTTAAAGGGTGCCTCGGGACTGTCCATAATTTTTAAGGGTGCCTCGGGACTGTCCATAATTTTTAAGGGTGCCTCGGGACTGTCCATAATTTTTAAGGGTGCCTCGGGACTGTCCATACATTTCAAGGGTGCCTTGGGACTGTCCATAACTTTTAAGGGTGCCTTGGGACTGTCCATAATTTTTAAGGGTGCCTTTACTGAAAAAAGGTTGAGAAACACTGCTATAGGTAATACCTGTCTCAGGACCATGGAGAACAGTCCAGGCTATAGGAATGGACATATCCACTTTTTTACCAATAGGAAATGGCAAAATCTTTAGCTAGCATAGCAAACAAGAGATGTAGCCAGTACCTGCAGCCTTCAGCATGGCCAGTCCATTCTTGGCTTCCTCTATCGGTAGGACGAAGGAGGTCTTGGCGGTGTGGAAGCAGAATCCACACTTGTAGTTGCACTGCCGGGTGAAGTGATAATTGACACTGGTGGGTATAACACTCTCTGGATCCTGGACCTGTCTGCTTGGGACAGAAGGGGCTTCTGGTGCAGCAAGGAACCAGCACCTAGAGGAGATCATCTTCAGGCCATGCAGCAGGGAGCTCATATTCTTCCAGATGAAGACAAGTATCTCCACTACAGGCAGAAAGCTCAGGGACAGCATCTTGTAGGATGAGTTTTATCTGACAGCTAAAGAGTGACTGTCTGACAGCTAGGGAGTAACTGAGCTGATCTCATAACTGCACTGTTTATATAGTCTCAGCTGGCTGGTGATCACAAGTCAGAGAGTTTCACATTCTATTCACAGAACACGGAATAGAAACCTGCAGCAAGCACTATACACACCCGAGTTTTGTTTCTGCTCATTAGTACCTCTAGTGGTGAAACTTTGCAAGGTACTCTGGCACTGAGTGATGATGAATATAACACATTCACCTACTAACAAGAACATATTTTATGTGAGTTTAGTAAGAAGCCTGTCAGATGTTTTTTCATCTGTTTTTCTAGCAAACATTTAAATGGAAATTAAATATAAACATACTGCGCTGAAAAGTGCTGTCTTTGAATTGAGTATGATGGGTCTTGTGCAGGTGTGTGGTGGCCCTTAATTTCCTCTTCATGTGTTTTGTGGAATGTATATATATATAAAAAATGTATCTTAATTTATTTTAATTTTTTTTAAATAAATTTATTATTTTTATTATGAAAACAGAACAGCCAAGGTTAGGCATTTTTGTTAAAGAAGTGTCTAAGTAAGCAGTATGTGCAGTAATGGAGTGTATAGGGTTTGTGGGGCAATGTATGTAGAAGATAAGTGCAGAAGGTATGATGTGAGAGGGTATGTGCAGGAGAGGAGTACGGAGGGTTTGGTAGGGAGCAGTATGTGCAGGAGAGGAGTGCAGAGGGTTTGATAGGAAGCAGTATGTGCAGGAGAGGAGTGTGGAGGGTTTGATAGGAAGCAGTATGTGCAGGAGAGGAGTGTGGAGGGTTTGATAGGAAGCAGTATGTGCAGGAGAGGAGTGCGGAGGGTTTGATAGAAAACAGAATGTGCAGGAGAGGAGTGTGGAGGGTTTGATAGGGAGCAGAATGTGCAGGAGAGGAGTACGGAGGGTTTGATAGGGAGCAGTATGTGCAGGAGAGGAGTGTGGAGGGTTTGAAAGGAAACAGAATGTGCAGGAGAGGAGTGTGGAGAGTCTGATAGGGAACAGAATGTGCAGGAGAGGAGTACGGAGGGTTTGATAGGGAGCAGTATGTACAGGAGAGGAGTGTGGAGGGTTTGATAGGGAACAGAATGTGCAGGAGAGGAGTATGGAGGGTTTGATAGGGGGCAGTATATGCAGAAGAGGAGTGCGGAGGGTTTGCTAGGAAGCAGTATGTACAGGAGACGAGTGTGGAGGGTTTGATAGGGAGCAGTATGTGCAGGAGAGGAGTGCGGATGGTTTGATAGAGGGTAGTGTGTGCAGGAGAGGAGTACGGAGGGTTTGATAGGGAGCAGTATGTGCAGGAGAGGAGTACGGAGGGTTTGATTGGGAGCAGTATGTGCAGGAGAGGAGTACGGAGGGTTTGATAGGGAGCAGTATGTGCAGGAGAGGAGTACAGAGGGTTTGATTGGGAGCAGTATGTGCAGGAGAGGAGTGCGGAGGGTTTGATAGGGAGCAGTATGTGCAGGAGAGGAGTGCGGAGGGTTTGATAGAGGGTAGTGTGTGCAGGAGAGGAGTACGGAGGGTTTGATAGGGAGCAGTATGTGCAGGAGAGGAGTACGGAGGGTTTGATAGGAGGAAGTATGTGCAGGAGAGGAGTGTGGAGGGTTTGATAGGGAGCAGTGTGTGCAGGAGAGGAGTACGCAGGGTTTGATAGGAGGCAGTATGTGCAGGAGAGGAGTGCGAAGGGTTTGATAGAGGGCAGTGTGTGCAGGAGAGGAGTACGGAGGGTTTGATAGGGAGCAGTATGTGCAGGAGAGGAGTGCGGAGGGTTTGATAGGAGGCAGTATGTGCAGGAGGGGAGTGTGGAGGGTTTGATAGGGAGCAGTATGTGCAGGAGAGGAGTATGGAGGGTTTGATAGGAGGCAGTATGTGCAGGAGAGGAGTGCGGAGGGTTTGATAGGAGGCAGTATGTGCAGGAGAGGAGTGCGGAGGGTTTGATAGGGGGTAGTATGTGCAGGTGAGGAGTGCAGAAGGTTTGATAGGGGGTAGTGTAAAAAAAAATAATAAACAATTTACAGCACCCCCGTCCCCCCATGCTCGTGTGCAAAGGCTTATAGAGCGACGACTATGGAGATTTTTAAATACCTTAATTTGGCACCATGTCACAAGCATGCACAATTTTAAAGTGTGACATGTTTGGTATTTATTTACTTGGCATCGCATCATATTTTAGATTTTACTAAAAATCGGGATATTACCGTATATTGTATTTGTGTTAAAATTCCCGAAAATGTATTTTTTTCCCAAAAAATTTGCATTAAAAAAAACACCATTTTATTCCCTAGGGCCTCTTCTAAAATAAAATATATAATGTTTGCAGGTTCTAGGTAATTTTCTATCATAAAATGTTGATTTTTAAATGTTAAACAAAAAGAGTCAGAAAAGGGAGGGTCTTTACATGAATAACTATGAAATAAGTTAACCCCAACTTACAAGTGTCAGCTCTCTCAAAATGTTCCTATACTTACTGATAATCACTGCTGCGAGACCACCCTTTTATAGAAAAGGGGCTGGGTTATCTATTAATAAATGTATTTCCACTTTTGCAGCCAAACTGGGATAGCCTCTACTTTATTTGGTACATTCACATAGCACAACTATGCCTACATTTTGCTTGCTCTTTTCTGAAAACCCCAAAGCTGAAGTTTTTCTCTCCTATGCATAGGGGACTGGGTAGTAAATGATTACCGAAATTAACCGCGTCTATACTGTGCTGGCAGATCTTATTATTAGTTATAAACTAGATTTGAACAAAAGCTGTCTTCTACATTGTATGCTAATGAAGTTAACCTCAGCATGTCACTCTTTGTCAGTGGAGACAGATTGAGTTTGTCTCATTGCAAATTGTTCAAAGTAGCTTGCAGTCTACCTAAGGCCTGCCCCAAGCAAACAGCTAAAAAGGTAAGAAATATTTACAAAACACATATTTTTTATATTCTGTGCGAAAGGGAAGCCTTCAGTGATCAGCCAAAAGTCTGCAATTCACAAACTTTGCGATTCTTGGAAATTCACTGTGAACCCATGGTAGCAGTTAACTTGACCCTATATATTAATGCACAGACGATTTTATAGAGGAGAGAAAAAAATAAGTGTCTAGGACAGTGGGGGTGGTGAGTACTGTGTTAGCAGCACAGGGCCAGACAGAGGGTCAGGGGTCAAACAGTCTCATAGGACAGTCAGAGCAGCATGAAAACCCCTCCTACAAGCTTTTACCAGTGCTCAGCTGGAAAATAATAGAGGTCACAAGACAGCTATTTACTGCTGATGAGAAAAGGTATTTAGCAGTTTATATTTATTAAAATAATTGCATTTCCATGTTTTGTGCACCGTGGGAGACCAGATATAGTGAATGCAGTGTCCTGGGTTTAATAACACTTTAAATCCTCAAAACCAGGTACATCAAAACACAATGTGATCAATGTATTACAGTTTGCAGAATGGATCTGTAGTGAAGTATTGATCTCTTTGTATTGGCCCAACACATCCCCGTTTAATCAGTACCTCCACAAGACATGTTAAAATGATTTTATTCAAATATGTTCACCGTAACAAAGTCCAACAAGGTATTTTTCCTATTACGGACTTAAAATACCATCAAATTCCTTAGATTTAACACAGAATCTGCAAGGTCAGTATCTGCCTCTCTGAGACAAGGGGAATACATGGCATCCATAGGCATCCGAGATGTTTCTATTTATCCACCTCATCAGTGATTTCTGTGCTTTGCAGTAGCAGACAATCACTTCCAGGCTGTTACACTACCCTTTGGCCTATCCTATGCTCCTATATGATTCAAGAGGTCCTAGCACCTTTTTTGTTGCCCTTTTCAGAACTCAAGGCATCCAGGTCAGAGGCTATCTAGACGACCTTCTCTTGTAGGACTCATCACCCTTCCAGTGGTCAACAACATCCACAGGGCAATTCAAATGCTCCAGTCTTACGGCTTGGTGAGCAGCTAAAAAAAATCTGTTCTCCAGCCTTCTCTTTGCCTGGAATACTTGGGTATGATCCTGGACACATCCCATGCTCAAGAATTGAGATCAAAGAAACATGCCACAATGAGATTTTCAATGGGAGTTCTAGGCCTCATGGTGGTCTCCTTCGTGATTGTATCATTAGCCTAATTTCATTCAAGAACTCTTCAACACAACATCTTGTCAACCTGGAACAAGCATGCTCATTCCCTCATTAAGCCCCCCGTGCAGCACAATGTGCTGCCTTGAGATCCCAGCTTGGTTCTTTCTGCCCTGCAGAAACCACACGTTGGACCCATCAGGGATATTGCTTTAGAGGATCTCTCCTTCAAAGTATCATTTTTGGCTTCTATAAAGTCTGTCAGACATGTCTCTGAGTCCGTGGCTCTCTTTTATAAGAAGCAATTCCTCATACTTTACAAAGACAAGGTCATCTTACACCCAGGACCACCCTTTCTTTCTAAGGTGGTATCAGTCTTCTATCTCAAAGAGGACATAGCCCTACCATCCTTATGCCCTGCTCCAAAAATCCAAAGGAAATAGATCGTGGTCAGGTGACTGGTATATCGCAGTCTTTTATAAGAAGCAATTCCTCATACTTTACAAAGACAAGGTCATCTTACACCCAGGACCACCCTTTCTTTCTATGGTGGTATCAGTCTTCTATCTCAAAGAGGACATAGTCCTACCATCCTTATGCCCTGCTCCAAAAATCCAAAGGAAATAGATCGTGGTCAGGTGACTGGTATATCACAGTCTGGGCTTGCTGACCTGTCATCCCAGAGCATCAAACAGTGCAATGCAGAGGGACTACTTGTAAAGTTGGAGCTGTAGTAGGGAGCAAGAGCCGCATAAGCCGATGCCTCCTTTGTAGTTCTGGCTCCTGTCCCATGCTGAGTGATACCAACTGCACTCCACCTCTTATCCCTGCTAGTGGTCTCCAGAGTGGTGCCAGCAGAGGAAAGAAGAGATCTGCAGGTCAGTGTGAAGCAATACACTGGGCATAATAGAATAGGGCTGCTTTCACACTGATGCTCTGTGGTTTACCCACACCTGCAGCTTTCCTGCGGCATTGCTGCACTTAGTGCTTAAATTTACAAAAGTGAACCAAAACTCCTGAATGCAGGAAATTTGGTGCACTTTCAGAAAGTGCACCACACCTGCAGGATATAAAAGTCTATGGCAAAGCGCAGCTAACTCAGGAAAGTCGCAGATGCACTGCGCTGCACGCCCAGTGCAGGTGAACCGCAGCACATCAGTATGAAAGCAGCCTTATAGGGGGCTCAGAACAGTAAGGGCTCATTTACATTTGCATTTTGAGGGGTGGTAAAACCCCATAGTTAAGACATGTTTTTACCACCCCATCCCAACTGCGCACCCTTTAGCTTCAATGGCCAGGTGTGTACACATGTCGCAGCCACATCAGGAATTATACGCCCTGTCATGGTTGGTGGGTGTAGCACCTGCCAAGCATGACCCATTCAAGTGAATGAGGCCGCTCTGCAAATGCCCTGCAACCTTGTGCAGTACAGTAAACACAGGGTTGAAGCAGGCAGTGTTGTGTTGCTTGTTGCTTTCTCACCACCTGCTTTAACTCCTTGGACCCCACAGAAGCATGCAGTTGTGGGTTGCCTGCAGAGTGGTCCCATTAACTTGAATGGGTAATGATTGATAGGCGGTAGCACCCACCAAAAGCAACAGGGGGTTTAATTCCTGCTGTGGCCTGTGTACATATATTGCTGCTGCCTCAGCAGCTAAAGGGGTAGCGATTGGGGTGGTAAAACCACAACTCACCTGCAGGGATTTACCCCCCCCCCAACTTTACATATGAATGAGCCCTAAGGGTGCCACTGCCAAATGCAACTAAGGGCTCATTCACAAGTGCAGCAGGCACTGCTGCTCCTCTGAAAAGTGATCTGAGTGTGTTTGACAGGTGGTGAGGAGGTGATATTTTGCCTCCTCACCACCTTGTTTAAAACGCATGATTGCTATGTACTGCACATGATTGTGATACGGTAATACTGCAATTAGAGGTTTAAATCAGGTGTGAGGAGGCAGAAAAAAGTAGAACAGGCTGCATTTTTCCTGCACAGAACTATACTGGAACGTGGTAAAACTCATCAAAAACATACCGGAATGCACAAAAAACTTACTGGAATGCCCATGTCCCTATTTAAATTGAAGAGGGGAAAAATGAACCAGAATGCAACAGAAACGCACTGAAACATGTAAAAAATGCTGCAAAATTGGATTATGCCAATGCACACGTCCCTGCGTCAATGGATGGCTGTATGAGTAAATGAGTGCTGTAGCAACCATTGGCTGGAACCAAGATAAATCAATGTGTGAAGAATGTCACCAGCACACCAAGGATCTCTGTGAAGGGTCCAAACCTTTAATCGGCAATCACATAGTTACAGCATAAGCAAAATTTTGGAGCCACGCAGGAAAACGCATCAAAAACACACTGCAATGCGCCAAAAACGTGTCAAAAACACTCAAGCAGAAATGCATACGGAACACATCTGGACTGCATTTCTCTGGTGTGAACCAGCCCTTAGGCCTCAAGGCTCTTGCAGGGGCACTTTGAAAATGGGTATTTCTGACCCTTGCTGTTGCTGGGCCTGTTGGCACAGTTGTGAGCCTTTTCAAGACTTCATTTTTTTGCAATACGTTTTTGAAAAATGCAAAAAGAAAATTAAATTGTATCTTTTTTCAAGCAAAATTGTCAATGTAATAAGATTTTTCTCACGCGTGGAGCAGGCATACTTAATTGCACACCAAACGCATTCTGCTATGGGGATACCACATGTGTGAGACTTTTTCAGTGTTTGGCCTGATTATGTACTGGACATTGTATCTTGTGTATCACAACAATCAAGCACCATTGTATCAAAAACAGGGCAGTGTAATGAATGCTCATCTCTGTAAGAGTGCTCAAGGAATGTAGTTTAGTGTAGTCCCATACCTATATCCATGCCTCCAGGAATACTATGTTCACTAGCCAGGAACTACAGGAGGCTGAAGAAAGGAAGAACATTATTTATTTATGGTACTTATATAGCACTGTCAATTTACACAGCACTTTTACATAAATATTGTACATTCACATCAGTCTCAAGGGGTGTACAATCTAAGGTCCCTAACTTACATTCATACATACACATATTAAAGCCAATTTAGACAGGATCCAATTAACCACTTGCCTACCAGGCACTTATACCCCCTTCCTTACCAGGCCAATTTTCAGCTTTCAGCGCTGCCGCACTTTGATTGACAATTGCGCGGTCATGCAACATTGTACCCAAATGAAATTTTGATCATTTTTTTCTCACAAATAGAGCTTTCTTTTGGTGGTATTTAATCGCCACTGGGCGCTTTACTTTTTGCGCTATAAATTAAAAAATGTGCAAAAAATTTGAAAAAAAAAAAAAAAGTTTATTTGTTTCTTTTTTAAAATTTTTCAAACAGGTATTTTTTCTCCTTCACTGATTTGCGTTGATGAGGCGGCACTGATGGGCACTGATAGGCGGCACTGATGGGCACTGATAGGCAGCACTAAAGGGCACTGATAGGCAGTACTAATGAGGTGGCACGGATAGGCGGCACTGATAGACAGCACTAATTAGGGGTCACGGATAGGCGGCACTGATATGCAGCACTGATAGGCGGCACTGATAGGTGACACTGATGATGGGTACTGATAGACGGCACTGACTGGCATCACTTCTGGGCACTGACTGGCGGCACTGACTGGCACAACCCCTGGGCACTGACTGGTGGCACTGACTGGCAGCACTGCTGGGCGGCACTGGTGGGCGGGCACAGGTGGGTGGCACTGGTGGGCACAGGTGGGTGGCACTGGTGGGCACAGGTGGGTGGGCACAGGTGGGTGGCACTGCTGGGCACATGTAGGTGGCACTTCTGGGCACAGGCAGAGTGGCACAGGTGGGGGCACTGCTGGGCACAGGTGGGGGCACTGCTGGGCACAGGTGGGCGGGGCTAGTGGGCGCACTGCTGGGCGGAACTTGCGGGTGTCACTGCTGGGCACCGATCATCAGGGCACTGATCATCAGTGCCCTGATGATCGGTGCCGATCCCCGCTCTGACAACTGCCGGTTCTCGGCAGTACTTTCCTCACGATCTGACAGCGTGAGGAAAGTGCAGCCGAGAACCGGCACTTGCATTTCCCTGTGATCAGCGTGTCATTGGACACCGCTGATCACGTGGTAAAAGGCCGGTGGGATCGGCCTTTCACCACATCACGTGATCAGCTGTGTCCGTAGGACACAGCGATCACGGAGATCGCCGGGGAGAGCGCGTTCTGGGAGGACGTCATATGACGTCCACTCAGAACTGGCCGGCCGCGGTGAAGCCGTCATTCGGCTATGCGCGGTCGGCAAGAGGTTAACCTACCAGCATGTCTTTGGAGTCTGGGAGGAAACTGGAGAACATGCAAACTCCCGGCAGGTGGTGCCAGGGTTGGGGTTTGAACCAACAAGCCTAGTACTGGCAGCTGGAAGTGCTAATCATTTAGCCACTGCGCTGCCCTAGAACAAAAGAGTACCTGTGATTCCAGGAGTGCAGGTGTCTGCAGGGAATGGTTGGGACTGGTGTCTCACAGGAACATAGGACGTGAGATGCACAGAAGGGTCATCTGTGGTCAACAGGAAATGGATTGGGCCAGGCAGCAGGCAAAGGTAACACTGCACTGGTTTGGCAGTGATCAGGAACACTATTGATGGCTGCCCTGGCTCTGTTGTGTCTGTACTGATGTGACAGCGACCGGGGACACTATTGATGACTGCACTGGCTCTGCTGAGACTACTGATGTTACAGCGACCGGGGACACTATTGATGGCTGCACTGGCTCTGTTGGGACTGTACTGATGTGACAGCGACCGGGGACACTATTGATGTCTGCACTGGCTCTGTTGTGTCTGTACTGATGTGACAGCGACCGGGGACACTATTGATGGCTGCACTGGCTCTGTTGTGTCTGTACTGATGTGACAGCGACCGGGGACACTATTGATGGCTGCACTGGCTCTGTTGTGTCTGTACTGATGTGACAGCGACCGGGGACACTATTGATGACTGCACTGGCTCTGTTGAGACTGTACTGATTTGACAGCAATGGGGGATGCTATTGATGGCTGCACTGGCTCTGTTGAGACTGTACTGATGTGACAGCGACCGGGGACACTATTGATGGCTGCACTGGCTCTGTTGGGACTGTACTGATGTGACAGCGACCGGGGACACTATTGATGGCTGCACTGGCTCTGTTGGGACTGTACTGATGTGACAGCGACCGGGGACACTATTGATGGCTGCACTGGCTCTGTTGAGTCTGTACTGATGTGACAGCGACCGGGGACACTATTGATGGCTGCACTGGCTCTGTTGTGTCAGCGACCGGGGACACTATTGATGGCTGCACTGGCTCTGTTGTGTCTGTACTGATGTGACAGCGACAGGGGACACTATTGATGGCTGCACTGGCTCTGTTGTGTCTGTACTGATGTGACAGCGACCGGGGACACTATTGATGGCTGCACTGGCTCTGTTGAGATTGTACTGATGTGAGAGCGACCGGGGACACTATTGATGGCTGCACTGGCTCTGTTGAGTCTGTACTGATGTGACAGCGACCAGGGACACTATAAATGGCTGCACTGGCTCTGTTGACACTGCCATGGATTTTTTCTGTGAAAAAAATATATGTGTGACTTGCGAGCCAAACCTACTAAATTACTTCAATGGATCGCCAATATTAAACACATAACTTCAACTGTGCAAATTAAATGATATACCTATAAATGTAGCGCTCCTTATTACCACAATAACAAAATAATATATCCCTCCTGTGATATAACACACCATAAATTTGAACTAAAAAATCAATTATAACAAGTGACAATGTTATATAATCAAAATATTGTGACACAAAAGAATTTGAAATTTGAAATAATAGTCACAGGATAACTGCATTAATCCATAAGGAAGGACCTTACTACTATTCTATATAGAAATAATTCTGGCAGGTTCCAAGGAGGGTGAACCACAAGTGTGTATAGCCTAATTTTAGGCATTAAAGGAGGTGAGCATACATCTTTATCAGTTGGAGGATTCACGGAAAGTCACAAATTGATGATTAATGATCACCTTATCACTAATATTGGACTATATTGATTCATGGGACTATTATTTAAAATTTCAAATTGTTTTGTGTCACAATATTTTGATTATGTAACACTGTCACTTGTTATAATTGATTTTTTAGTTCAAATTTATGGTGTGTTATATCACAGGAGGGATATATTATTTTGTTATTGTGGTAATAAGGAGCGCTACATTTATAGGCATATCATGGATTTTTTTTCTGCCTGCACTGATATGGTGATATTTTAGGTATCTAATTGTAGCGTTTTAGATGCCCATGAAAATAATCCCTAAATCTGTTTTACTTAAAGCAGAACTCCTGTCAAACTTGTTTTTTATTTGTGACTCCACTGCAATGGATCAGCTGCTCGCTTTTCCTACAAAACAAATCGCACTCCCCCATGGTTCTGCAGTATAACGTTCCTGCCCATGAAGTATGCACTGAGCGTGTGGACGTTAGGAACAGTCTATTTACGATCCAAGGGGTGGATCGACAGGTAAGGTGAGTATATCTTCCCTGTCCTCTCCCCTAGAATAAAACGAGCAGTTAACCTGTGCAGTGCCAGCACAGCCCCACTGCAAGGGCAAACAAAAAATGATTTTCCTGGAATTCTGCTTTAATAATTGCCTTCAGTCTCCTATATAATTATGCCAGTCACACAACTACATGGTGACAATTGCCCACATCAACAGTTCAGTGTGATGGACAGGGCTGGGCTGTATCATGTCTGCTTCCTCCTGATAAATACTCTCTGTGGCCTCCCTAGGAAACAGAAACTAGCTCTCTAAATATCTGCTCTGGGTCGATAAACTTCCATGCAGCATAAGCGGAAAGCCTCAATATCACAGAACAAACCTTTCACCTTCATAATAATAAAAGCACTAAGTCATTAGTCAAAGCATTTCTCAACAGTCTCTGTAAATTCAAATAATAACTCATATTTCCTCCTGACAACATACATTCCTTCTCCATGCCCTGCCTAGGAAACAGAAACTAGCTCAGTAAACAGGCAGCAGTGCGGATTAGTTTCTATTCTCCCCTGAGCTCCCAGTTTCACTTTCTCTTCTTTGCAGCAATACCATAACAAGCTGCTGCTGTTTCAGTTTCCCCAGAGTGATGGCAGGCTGTATAACCTCTCATAGCCTTTGCCTCCAGCTCTGCCTCCACACCAGGTCTGTGCTGAGAACCTGCACAAGGATGGCCAGTGCTGCCAGTCAGGACAGAGTCAAATCCCGACTGTATGCTGTGGAATCTGTCTGTAGTTCTCCCTTCTATTTCACATCCAAGGACATTGTAAGCTCAGTGCCCTGTGGGATCTCCAATGTCTGGCCATTCCTAGCACAAGGGGGGTATGCTCATTCACTGTGTGTAACTACCAGCCATCGGGTACATGCAGCGAGGCTACAGAAGTCAGTAGGAAAAGAACTGTCTGCGATGGTGCCTGGGATTCAGGTTGTAAAACTCCTCTCATATATTCCGGGAAACCTTCATGAGTCTCTACAGAGGGGGTTCCTAATTCTGGATCCACAGCATCGTTGTGACTTACAGGATAAATTGGAGAGTCTACTCAGGGAGAACCAGCACGACATCCAACTGTGCACCTATATAGGAGAAGGGAGCCGGGTCTGGCAGAGCCACTGGGAAGTCAATGGTCAAGTGAAGGAGATGGACAGGTCAGAGGTAGTAACAGTGAATGGCCCAATGCCTTCTCCATTTGTGGAAATTTTGAGAAGTTCTGCTGTGTTTTCCAACCTGCAAGATGTACTGTCTGTGCTGCATGAGGTGAGATACAATATGCACATTATCTATTGTTATTTTATTGTCTCTGTGGACTGCCAGAGAATTGGATTGCAAAGAAGACAGGATTCAGTATCACACATTCACGCTGACATGCACATATTTTATACACACTGCCTGAGTTAGACTTTTAAGTTGCATTCAGACCAAAGTGTCACTTGAATGTGCATTTGTCACACTTTGTTTTTTTTTTTTGGGGGGGGGGGTTGTTCTATAGGCATAGGGAAGCCCATTCATTTGAATGACAAATGCACCAAATCTTTTTGAACTTTGTACATTTTTTGGTGCATTTAGGATGCCATTAACAATAAATGGCACAGCAAGTACGACACGTTTTTTTCATGCGTTTACAGAACTATTAGATATGAATGGTGCCCTAATCTTACCATACACATTACAGTCTGACTGTACATTTTTTAGATTTAACAAAGCTGAACAATCCAATAAAATGGAATCCAAACTTCAGCTTTAAATTATCTTCTTGCTTGATGTGGGCAGTGAAACAGTGAAGTATATAATAGCATCCACTTTATTTGGTATGGTAAAAAAATAGATTGGGTGCGATGGTGGGAGTTGGCATACCAAGGTGGAGAACTTAATAGAGATAGAAGATACAGGTTTATTACTGTTCATGTGTAAAACTTAAAGGTAAAAAAAAAAAACACAGAAAAACATTAATGTTAATTAACACTTTTTTTTACCTTTGTAGAGTGCCAAAGTGATCCCAGAAGCTGAAAAACTTTTAGACTGTATAGATTTTGGTACTATTCCAGAAAAGGGATCCTATCCTGTCATTGTAATAGAAGGACTTGATGCCACAGGTATGACACAATGGAAGTAAATGAAACAGAACATATTACAATACATTGTTTAAAGTGTTATTAACCACTTGCCCTCCTGAGGATTTACCCCCCTTAATGACCAGGCCTCTTTTTGCTACTCGGCGCTGCACTAATTCAACTGATAATTGCGCGGTCATGCAATGCTGCACCCAAATGAAATTTACGTTCTTTTTTTCACACAAATAGAGCTTTCTTTCGGTGGTATTTGATCACCTGTGCGCTTTTTATTTTTCACTCTATAAACAAAAAAAGGCCAAAAATTTTGAAGAAAAACAATATTTTTTACTTTCAGCTATAAAAAATATATAGTAAACTCAAAGTTGGTTATAAATTTAGGCCAAAATGTATTCTGCTACATGTTTTTGGTAAAAAAAATCCCAATAAGTGTATATTAATTGCTTTGTGTGAAAGTTATAGCGTCTACAAACTATGGTATAGATACTGCAATTTACGCCTTTTTTTTGCTATACAGCGCTGCGCTAGTTTAACGGACAATTGCGCGGTCATGCAATACGGTACATAAATGAAATTTACATCCTTTTTTTTCCCCACAAATTGAGCCTTCTTTTGGTGGTATTTGATTGCCTGTGCGGTTTTTATTTTTTGCGCTATAAAAAAAAAGGCTGACAATTTTGAGGAAAAAAAACAATATTTTGGACTTTTTGCTATAAAACATGTCCAGTAAAAAAAAATTTAAAAATCAAATTTAGTCATAAATTTCTGCCAAAATGCATTCTGCAACATGTCTTTGCTAAAAAAAAAACCCAATACGTGTAAATTAATTGGTTTACGTGAAAGTTATAGCGTTTACAAATGGCGGGAAAGATACTGGGATTTTTAGTTTTTTTTTTATACTAATAATGGCGGCGATCAGCGACTTATGGCGGCGATCAGGGACTTATGGCAGCGATCAGCGACTTATGGCGGGACTGCGGCGGACATTCTGACACTGGGGGGGTACTGACTTGGGGTCACTGCATCCCACATCCCCAGTGACACCTATACAGTGATCAGTGTAAAAAAAAAACCACTGACACTGTACTAATGGCACTGGGGAGGAAGGGGTTAAGTTTATTTTGCAGGGAAGGGTTATCTGTGTGAGGGGAAGTGTTTTACTAGGGGGCGGGGGTGTGTACTGCAGGGGACACGGCTGATCGGGAGAGTGAAACTCTTCTGTCCCGATCACCGTGTCCTGGAGCTGTCAGGGAAGTGACAGAAAGCACAGCTACTGCAGCTGTGCTCTCTGTCACTGATTGCCGCCGATCGCTGGGAAATAGCCGGTAAGGACCGGCTGTGACCCGGCAACTGACATCCGCGGCTGTGATCGGCGGGACAGGTAGGGCGGCGGCGCGCCTCGCGCGCGCCCCCTACCTGTTTACAATACACACGTTTTAAAACGTGGTTTTGCCTGCCTGTGCCGCCCTGCTGCCGTATTTCTACAGTGGCAGGGCGGCAAGTGGTTAAAGGCAATTCTTTTTTTTTTTTTTTAAATAACAAACATGTTATATTATCTGTAATAGGCAATGGTTTTGCACAGAGCAGCCCTGATCCTCCTCTTCTTGGGTCCCCTGTTGGCACTCCTGGCCCCTTCCTCCTGCCTGGTGCCCCCAGAGCAGGCAGCTTGCTATGGGGGCACCCAAGCAGGTTTGCTCCCGAGCTGTTGCTCTGCATGTCCATTCACACTCAGAGCTGCAATTCTGCCTCGCCCCCCAAGGCTCGTATGCATATCACTGGATTGCGATGGGCCTCAGGCAAGTATTGGGGGGGGCAGGGAGCTGCTGCAAACAGTTTTTTTTTACCTTCATGCATAGAATGCATGCATCAGGGAGAGTGAGAGGAGGAGGAAGAGGATAAGTCCTCAAAATGCGTCAGCCTGTTGAGATTCCATTGTTCTGTTACAATATGATTGAACTGTGCTGTTTCCATGCAATTCGCCTGTACTTTTAGCTGATTTTGTGAGTATAATACCGTGTTTCCCCAAAAATAAAACACTGTCTTATATTTTTTTTGGCCCAAAAAAACATACTAGGTCTTATTTTCGGGGTAGGTCTTATTTTTTAAATGTCCAGGTGTGGACAGGTGGTGCAGAGGTGAGCTGCAGGCAGTTGTGGATGAGGGTTACTATGGAGAGGGCCGGCTATGACAGTTGTGAGCTGCAGTCAGGTGTTGCAGGGGAGACTTGACAGGTGAGTTTCAGACAGGGTGCAGATATGAGCCACACAGGGGTTAGTTGCAGATGTGGGATGCAGAGCTGAGCTGTGGCCGGGGGGTGCAGAGCTGAGCTGTGGCCGGGGGGTGCAGAGCTGAGCTGTGGCTGGGGGGTGCAGAGCTCAGCTGTGGCTGAGGGGTGCAAAGATGGGTTGCAACTCAGCTCACCTCTGCACCCCCCAGCCACAGCTCACCTATGAACCCTGTCTGCAACTCACGTGACTCAATTTACCTCTGCAACACCTGACTGCAGCTCACCTTTGCACATCCCCCCCTCCCCCTCCACTGCCCTCATATGGTTAGCTACCTTTGCAAAACACAGTGGTCAGCAGCCGGCCTCTCTCTATAGTAATCCCCATTTCGGGTCCTATCTTCCCACACAGTGCACCAAGCGCACTTACCACTCCGCCTCTTCCCCACTGGCCGGTGATCACCCCTGGGGCATCAGCTTCCATGCATTAGGCTGCAGGAAGAGATGCCCCGTCCCTAAACACACTGCATACTGCACCCGCAGATATCTGTTCCTTCCCTGTCCCACAGTGAGTACAGAGGTAGGTAGGTTCTGTGGAAGCGGATGGTGCTGTCACTTCAGCCACGCTTCTGTGTTTATAAGAGACAGTAGATGTGGGTGTGCGCAGGGCCAGTGCCGGAGGTGGTGGAATGGCGTTCCGCCATATTCTAGCTGAAAAAAAGCACCGATCACAACTAGGTCTTATTTTTGGGGTAGGTCTTATTTTAGGGGAAACGGGGTACTTACCGTTTTACACAATAAAGCCACATTTTGAGGATATTGCACTAGGCCAGTGCACCTTCTATTTTGTATGTTATTCCTATGGACAATCAGGTGTAAATGGACTTGCGCCCATTTACACCCACCTATCTCTATCTCTAGGTCCGATCCAGTCCACAAAAAAAAAAAAAACCTAAGCAGGAGATCTGTCCCCTTCCGTTTAGGTGGATCAGATTGGAGGATAGTTGTGTGTTACTGGACAATGGAGTCTGTTCACTCCCAACTGCTCATAAAGCAGAGCGGGCTCTGTCTGTGTCTGTTATGCAGAAACTGAGCAGACATAGATATGGCATCCGCCAACTCTGCTCTGATCAGTAGGGGATCTTTGAGCTGATTGGAAGAGAATCTGCCCTATTTGAAAGGGGTCTTACTGAAGCAAATTGTTTGGACCAGCCTGGTCCAAACAAAATATTTAAAGTCATAAGAAACCTGGAGTTAGACTTTAATTTGCCCTGATTTTCTTTCCTATTGAGGTAAAATTATCACCAGGCAGCAAACAAAAACTGTTGGAAGTTTTCATCTTCTATTTTAAACGATCTTCATATGATTTTCATAATAAATATACTTGTGTTACAATTTTATGAGAACAGTTCTGCACTACCCCACTTGGATCCCCCTAAAGCTCTGCACAGCCAGGCAACACAAATTTTCTTCCACACTTCGCACTTCGAGTCAGTAAACAGTACTTGAGCTTGGTTTTGTGAATTTATTAAGACGTTAATAACTTGGATGGGATTGAGGGATGTATGATTTGCCAAGGAAACTGCAAACTTGAGGACAAACTCCTTAGCAACTATGTACAGATGTGGACAAAAAAATATAGTCTCTCCTTTAAGAGCATTAAAGCTCTCTGGTGTACTTCTTCAGACCTCCAGATAAATTCTTCTCTCCACCCAGCTGCACTGAGGGTATTTCCTGGACAAGGGAGCCCATAAACTGCCAATTCAACACAGCAGCCCCAGATGAGAAGCTTGTTGGGTTTTCCACCTGATTACACTCTCCCCTTATCAGGCCCAGGGGGTGTAAGAGTACTCACACTGTCCTCTCCTGATAGATTAATGGGTTGGTGGCGGCCTTCAGGCCTTTCTCTGGTCTGGCTCCCTCCCTACTGCTCAGGATGTCCTCCCTTGGAGACGGTAGTACAATGGAGATCCTCTTCTCCAGCACCTGCCTGTAGGTAGCCCCAGACTCCACACTGCAGCCTTCACTCCAACTTCCACCCACCACTCACTCCTGCTGCACTAGCTCTGCCACTTTTCAGGGTTACCTTGGTCACCATGCCCAGCCTGCTGCCAGGGGTTTGGCCAAGGTCCCTCAAACATGCAAATCTGGGCCTCCTCTCCTCCTCTGCCCTTTCTTCCAGAAAGTTCTCTAAGTTTCTGGAAGGGCGGAAGTGCTCCAGAAGCCCTGACCTGTATGAGCCTCCCAGCCTGTCCTGAGGTGAACTCCTGTCTCACTCACAGGCTGACTCATCCCCATACTGCTACTCAGCCTCTTCCTAACAGGAACCTACAGTCTAAGGTCCCTAACTCACATTCATACATACACATAATAGGATCAGTTTAGACAGAATCCAGTTGTAGAATCCTCTAGTGTACATAGGTAAATTTAGTTTGGTTCACAAGTAGCTAAAGTGAGCATATCTGTGTTCAAGGTCAGGTCAGGCTGGAGGGCTGTGCAGGTCAGGCCCTGTTCGCTCCTCCCTGGTTCTGGAATTTTCCAGAATCTTCTAGAAGCTAGTGGGCAGGGATCTGTCAGGAACCATGAACCATGAACCATGCAGAGACACAAAGTACAGTTAACATCACACCTTTTATAAAAAAGTAAATATAACATAGATCAGGAACACAATCAAAACAGAAGCCAGGATTTGGATGTCAGAGCAGGTGAGCCAGAGTCAGGAAACTAAAAGTAAGCGTAGTCAAGAACCAAAAATCAGGAACAGGAATTAGAAGAGAAGTCAGTCGGACTGAGTTGAACACAGGAACACACTGGAGATCATACACCACGCAAGGGCAAGGAGGAAACGAGCCAAGCTGGCTGTAGGCTGGACTAATGAGGCAGGTGAATTTGCCCATAAATATTGAATAACCTGGACAGTAGAGGTCATTCGTTGTTGGTTGGAGCATGGAGTTATGAGTCGAGGATCATGAGGCCTGGAGGCCTCCAGGCAGAAGCTGGGGAATGGAGGAAATGAGCAGTTTGACCTGAGGGATGTTCACTACCCTTCAGTCTCATCCAGGAGACACCCTGTTTTCCAAAGAGGACTTGTACAGCAGGAGGTCTGAAAAGCAGGATTTCAAGAAACAATGTGAGTACCTCAACTTACCACCCCCAGAGCCAACAAATCAAGATGACAGACAGATGCAATATTTATCAAGTCTAAAAATGGACAGTGCCACAACTTACCTTAATCCATACCTTGCTCTGGGATTCTTCTCATAGAAGCCTGGTGTGCTGGTATTTTCTAGTAAGGAAACATTCAGCTTGTGCATATAGTTGGGACTTTGTTACTTCTACTAAGGGGACATAGAACTCCTGCATACAGTTGGGACTTTGCTATTTTCTATTAAGGGGACATAGAGCTCATGAATGCAGATGGGATATTTGCTACTTATCGATTAAGGACTTGCATTATTCTGTAGGGAATACAGTCTAGGATCATTTTTGCTGCAAGTTGTACATAGAGAAGCCATCCTCCAAGTTGTGGTTGAATTCAGTTAGGGCATCCAATAACCCCATATCCCCATCCAAGTTTATATTCCCCCAATAAAACATAAAAACAAGCCCGAGGACTGGTTATTGACTGAGAATTCAAGGTGGAAAATTCATGTTGCCTGGCTGTGCAACAGCTCCTTCGGGGGTAGAGCTACACAATTAACCTACCATGCTGGTAACCCACACATGCAAACTCCAGGCAGTGCTGCTATGCGGAAGTGCTAACCACTTAGCCACTGTACTGCCCATTACACTTACCTCCACAATTACTGCAGTATGATGCTTCCTGAAATTCTTCAAGAAATGATATCTGATTGGATGATGGCACTTTGCAAATCAATATTTGGGCTTGTATTTGAGATCAGTTGTAAACTCTTCTTAGATTTCATTGAAAGGTTCATTTGACTTGCGGTTGATTTCTTTCACCTTCTTCTAAGCTGCATCAATATGCTTCAAGCTTCTTTTGTATTCCCATTAATTTGTATGGGGAGAGAACAGTTCTGACATGAGCAATAGCCCATATACACAGGTCTTAACACAATAACCTATTTCATAAGGTCCAATGCGTGCACCAGAACCAAAAAAGGATCACCTGATGGTGAAGAGGACATGAACAATCCCACCCAAAGTCTCCTCTATTGTAATGTATTCCCATATTCCCATCATAACCCTTTGAATGGCTTGCAGGAGATATAGGCAGTGTGTGATCCTTAGCAAGTGGTATACATTTTTCTTTGGGGTATCTTAAAGGTGGCATATAAATAAATGGCAGATGTTAGGCAGGGTTAAATGAGCTTACACTTTATTGTGTGTGGTAGTTCAGGATTTTGCTATCCTGTTAAATATAAGGGGAGATTTACTAAAACTGGCACACACAGAAGCTGGTGCAGCTGTGCATGGTAGCCAATCCGCTTCTAAATTCAGCTTGTTCAACAAAACCTGGAAGCTGATTGGCTTCTATGCAGAACTGCACCAGATTTTGCACTCTCCAGTCTTAGTAAAAACCACTGCTGTCTTGGGATGTCTAAGGACCTTAAGTAGGACTAAAGCTATGGTCAAATTTCAGTTATGTCCCCCCTTTTCATGCTTTTTCTGCTATGACCACCAATTGATGATTCAATACATTGGAAACAGGCCCAATTCACAAAGCTTTAACACATGAATAGGAATCTTTATTTTAGTCATGTGACAATTAATGTCAAATCTCAGAGTACACAGCTGAAAATAACTGTCACTTTTTAAATGTTTCAGCCTTGTAATTATTTGAACCTTATATTGCTGAGTCCATATGACTTTGATGCATAATTCTAAAAAACTGAATATACATGGTTTGTTTCACACCAGAATGTGGTGTGGGAAAGGCACATTCCGCTCACGTTGCCCACACTGCATTCAAAATGCACTGGTTGTGCATTTTGTCGTATCAGTGTATTCTTAACGAAACCCCAAACGCAGATTGCAAACAACTATTTGCCTGCCCTAGAATGTATGGTACCGTATCAAATGAATGGTCTGAAAATCACACTGCACTGAATTGCACAGGAAATATGCAATGAACAAACATGGCAAAGCCTCATGTACTGTATATGACAGCTCTAGATATACACAAGTGTTTTTAAAACCCAACTTTAGGCTTAAGTGTTGATCTGGCCATCCAAAAAAATATAATCCTATGTTCTTTTCCTCTAAGGAAAATCCACTTTGACGGAATCTCTGAAACAACATCTGAAAGCAGCACTACTTAGATCACCACCAGATTCCATTAGTCGGTGGAGGAAAACCTTTGACGAAGAGACATCACTCATAAAAAGAGCATACTATGCATTAAGTAATTATGTTGCAGCAGTGGACATCGCAAAAGCATCTGAAGTGTCTCCAGTGATTGTGGACAGGTTGAGTAATATTTAAAGCATTTCTAAACCTAAGGACAAAAAATTTGGTATATCACAGCTTACCAGTCCTACAACATAGTGACAGCATTTGTTTTCTTCTTCAGGCTTTTATCCCCTTGTTTTCACCCAGTGGTCCTTCTGATAACACGCTTCCTAGGGTGACAATAATTTGTGACTGAATTGTATCTATAGAGGAGATGAATTGTCACTTCCCGCAGACTTGGCACATATACAGTATATACATGTGGTCTCTTGGTGGGTGGGCTTTAATGCCAACTGGCTGTATATACTGTATGTGTCCCAAGGTAAGCACTTTACTGTGCAGAAAGCCCGGTCCTAGCGCAGTAATGAACGGGTACCAGAAAACTCACAATACATACTTGCCATACTTGCATGACAGCCAATCACAGCAGTCACATGATCAGAATGCCAACCTCCACCTCCCTGCATTTCGATCCACTTAGAGGGCCAGGAGCCAGCACTGGGAAGGGATAAAAGACTACAGAACCCCCCTAATACTCACCTAAGCCCCCTCTCGACCCAGCGATGAGCACTGGAGTCTCAGCTATGCTGGGACTCCCTGTCCTTATTGGCTGAGACAACAGCGGGAGTCATTGGCTCCCGCTGCTGTCAATCAGAGCCAGTGAGCCAATGAGAAGAGAGAGGGGGTGGGGCGGGGCCTAGGGGCGGGATCTAGCCATGGCTCCATGTGAGTTAAGCAACGGGTGCCCCGTAGCTAGCTGCTTGGTGTGGGGGCACCTGACAGGAGGGAGGGACCAGGAGTGCCGTGGGGGACTTGAGAAGAGGAGGATCCTGACTGCTCTGTGCAAAACCACTACACAGAGCAGATAAGTTTGTTATTTTTTTTTTTTTAATTAAGTTTTTAGTATATCTTTAATTGCGTATTTTCCAGACTAGCAGGAAGCAAGAGAAGTTTATTGTGGGAGTTACCATACACATTAGGTAGAAATATCTGTTTAACTGGCATTACTTTAAAGTGGTTCTAAAGTCAATACTTTTTTTAACCTAAATGCATTCCCTGAATTAAGGTAAAACATGTTCCAGTAGTTGTATTTCCCCCTCACCTCCCTGAACACTTACTCCCCTCTCGATCCATAGCTGTGCCTATCTGCAGAAACGCTCTCCCCTCTTCTTCTCACAGGATACAGAGGCAACCACAGGCTCCTAATTCTGTCAATCAAAATTTGTGAGGGGGATCAGGGGACGGGGCTGAGTCACACTTTGTGTGTCTATAGATGCACATAGCCTGACTTGGGAGCATGCCTGCACAGTTGCCCCCATATCGGCTGGTTGGCACTCACAGAAGAGGGGGAGTGGAGAGCACAGGCAGGAGAACCAAGAGAAGAAGGGGACGCTTTTTTCCTCTGTTGTCACCTGGTGATCTGGCCACTAACACACCTTTTATATTAGTGAGACATAACTCTGGAGGAATGAGCACAGGACACCGCAGACAGCAGCATTGTCAATCTGAAGGGGGGGGGGGGGGGGAGAGTGTTAAATGTATTAGCAGATTCAAACACAAATAATAAATTGATGCCAAACTCCATCTCACACTTTATATTCAGTTAACACAAACATTTTTTTTCCTTTTGGGATAAAGGTTTTACACTAATAAATAAAAGCTGATCACTTTATTCACCCCTGCCAGTGGTAAGTGGATGGTCTCATCCATGTAAGCTGATACGTTCTGCTGGAGAGCATGAACGTCTGATAAACAGACTTACTGACTGAATCACCAGATGAAAATAGAAGAAAGAAAGCTTAAAAAAGGAAACTATTACAGCCATCATATCTATAGTTTGGTCCATATACAGTATATTTGGACACAGGCACAATTTTAGATTTTCTTTCAGGTATTTACCAAAACATATTCAAGCTATAGTTATGTAATGGATATGGGCTGCATATGCACACCCTCAGGTTTAATTTGAGGGTATGTACATCCAAATTGGAGGAAGGGTTTAGGAATTACAGCTCTTAAGAGTAGTCATACCCTCTTTTTTAAGGGATCAAAAGTAATTGGACAAATGAATATAATCATAAATAAAATGTTCATTTTTAATATTTTGTTGAGAATCCTTTACTGGCAATGACTGCCTGAAGTCTGGAACCCATGGACATTACCAAAGACTGGGTTTCCTCCTTTCTGATGCTTTTTCAAGATCTAACTGCAGCTGTCTTCAGTTGTTGTTTGTTTGTGGGTCTTTCTGCCTTTAGTTTTGCCTTCAGCAAGTGAAGTGCATGCTCAATTGGGATGAGATCAGGTGATTGACTCGGCCATTGCAGAATATTCCACTTCTTTTCCTTCAAAAGCTCCTGGGTTGCTTTTGCAGTGTGTTTTGGATCATTGTCCATCTATACTGTGAAGTGTCGTCCAATCAACTTTGCTGCATTTGGATGAATCTGAGCTGACAGCATATCTCTAAACACTGCAGAATTAATCTGGCTGCTTCTGTCTTCTGTCACATCATCTATAAACACCAATGACCCATTGCCAGTGGAAGCCATGCATGCCCATGCCATCACACTGCCTCCACCATGTTTTACAGATGACGTTGTGAGCTTCGGATCATGAGCTGTTCCAAGCCTTCTACACGCTTTTTTTCTTCCCGTCATTCTGGTGCAGATTAATTTTAGTTTCATCCGTCCAAAGAATGCTTTTCCAGAACTGGTCTGGCTTTTTTAGATGTTTTTGGCAAAGTTTAATCTGGCTTTTCTATTCTTCAAGATAAAATAAAGTGCAGCGCTAAAATTAGGTGTATAAAAGCATCAAAATCAATCAAATGTAAAAATAAATTAAAATCTAAATAGTTCATAAAGTGACTGTTAATGCAAATAGCAATCCTGTGTTCATCTAAGATTCGGTACTTGTGCAATCAGGTGTGGGAGAAATGCGCAGTCACCGGAACGCATAATAAAATGAGATCCCTTTAAGGGATGGACGGATCAGCTCACCAGGTGTATAGGGACTCCCTCTCTGGAGGAGCCAATGGAGGAGCCAAAGACGCCGTGACGTCACGCCACCGGAGCAACGTGGAGCTCTGGCGGCCATCTTTGATTCAGGACGGTTAGTCCCATTATCTATGCTACACACAGTCATTTTAACTCTGAGTTATACTACTTTACCTGAATACCTGTTATCATTACCTGGATGCTTTTACCTTTAATAAACAAGCCTTACTACACTATGGGGATTTCTCTACTTTAACTCCCCTGGGGAGGATTAATTTGCAGATAACCTAGTATCTAGTCTCCAGAGAGGGAGCCCCTGTACACCTGGTGAGCTGACCTGTCCATGCCTTTTTATGTTGTTGAGCTCACCAGTGCGTTCTTCTTTCCTCAGAATGTACCAAACTGTTGATTTGGACACTCCTAACGTTGCTGCTATCTCTCTGATGGATTTGTTTCATTTTTTAAGCTTTACAATGGTCTGTTTCACTTGCATGGACAGCTCCTTTGAATGCATGATGTACAGTAGGTACACAGCAATAGATTCCAAATGCAAATACCACACTTAAAATCAACTCCACACCTTTTACCTGCTTAAATGATGAAGAAATAATGGAGCAGCCCACACCTTGCCTTGAAACAGCTTTTGAGTCAATTGTCCAATTACTTTTGGTCCCTTGAAAAAGGGGGATGGCTACCCTTAACCGTTTCAATACCGTGCAATTTTACACCTTCCTGCCCAGGCCAGTTTTCAGGTTTCAGCGCTCTCAAACTTTGAATGACAATTGCGCGGTCATACAACATTGTACCCAAACTAAAATTTGATCATTTTCTTCACACAACTAGAGCTTTCTTTTGGTGGTATTTAATCACCGCTGGGGTTTTTATTTTTTGCTAAAATAACAAAAAAAGACCAAAAATTTTGAAAAAAAAACACATTTTTCTTTGTTTCTGTTATAAAAGTTTACAAATAAATAATTGTTCTTCATAAATTTAGGCCGAGATGTATTCTGCTACATGTCTTTGGTGAAAATAACCCAAATTAGGATGTATTTTTTAGTTTGTAGGAAAGTTATAGAGTTCACAAACTATGGTATAGATCTGAATATTGATCATTCCTGAAGTACTGACAGCCAATCTAATATCTTGAGGTCCAAGAATGTCAGAACAGTACAGATATCCCCCAAATGACCCCATTTTGCAGAGTAGACAGTCCGACGTACTTCATAAGAGGCATGGCGAGTTTTTTGAAGTTGTATTTTTTTGTCATAATTTTTCGGAAAATGAAAAAATTAAAAAAATTTTTTTCACAATTTTTTTTTTTACATACTGTCACCAGTGCAGTACAGCGTCATCATATAACTGGCATGGCGGTGAACAGCGACACTGACTGGTGACAGTATGAAAAAAAAAAATATATATATTTTTTTTAATTTTTTTTTATTTTTTTATTATATTTAATTTTTTATTACATTTTTTTTTATTTTTTTTAAGATTTTTTTTCATATTTTACTATGACCAAAATAGTACAATGTTACCATAGTAACACTGTACTACTTTGGGGAAGTGATCAGTATTTTTTTATTTTTTTTTTTTTTTACACAATTTGCTTATAGCAAAGAATTACTTTGCTATAAGCAAGCATTTACCTGAATGAAATCGATTCATTCAGCTTTTTTTTTTTTTTTTTTTTTTTTTGTGCTTAGCTGTGATTTGGTCACAGCTAATCACATGACATGTGCATGTGATTAGCTGTGACCATTCACAGCTAGGCACTAGTATACAATGGATGGCATCATGAATGAAGCCATCCATTGTATACAACTGTCATGTGACCTGCTGTGATTGGTCACATCAGGTCACATGGTACCGGCAACGGGAGCCGGTACTCGGATCTGTCATCGGCCGTGTCCGAGGTGCACGGGCGGTGACAGATCGCACTGCTGCGTCGCTCTGCAACCGCGCAAACTGCGCATGTGCGGGAGCACGCCAAATAGCGTGCACCCGGAAAGCTGCAGCGCTTTTCAAGCCGCCAAACGGCCATTGGCCGGGCGGCTAATGGTTAAGAGCTGTAATTCCTAAACCATTCCTCCAATTTGGATGTACCCTCAAATTAAACCTTAGAGTGTAAACATTCAGCCCGTATCCATTATATAACTATAGCTTGAATATGTTTTGGTAAATACCTGAAAAAATCTAAAATTGTGCCTGTGTCCAAATATATAGGGATCTAACTGCAATTATTGGTAAGCTGCAATATAATAAATGTTTGCTTTGGGGCTTAATACTGCTTTAATTCATGCTCAGCTCATCTCTTTATGATCCTTTTAGATTTTGGCACAGCACAGCTGCTTATGCTATAGCCACAGAAATCGGAGGTAACCTTCAGAATCTGCCGGACCATCAGCATGTTGTTTACCATTGGCCAGAAGATCTCCTTAAACCTGACCTCATCATTTTGTTGACTGTCAGCGATGAGGAGCGGATCCATCGTATTCGCAAGAGGGGTCTTCAGGAAACTCAGGAAGAAAAGGAGCTTGAGGCCAATAGTATGTTCCGACAGAAGTAAGTGCATATTTCAAGAATGTAACACCCTCTATAGCAGATTAGAAGGATGCTAGAGATGAACCTGGAAAACCCTAAAGAAGAAGTATAACAATTTTTTACATTATTTAGCTTTTGATGGGACAAAGCACAAGTGATCCTTTGTCCCATCCTTCTAGGTGTCCTAATACAGTGTCTCTATTATATTTTGTTTTTATTTGTTCTTACAAAGAAAGCCAGTTTGAAAGCTCTACTCCTTGGCTCCTTGTGCCACTTCTCTTTCCACTTTTCTGAGTTATTCTGTACAAGGACTACAAGAGGCTGATAACAAGCCAAATTTAGGAACTTACACTGCTAAGGATGTATTAACAGAGAAGTTTGGGTTTCAGGAAAAAAAACTCACCTAGGTGGATGCAGCATCGTTCTGATGCTACATGTGTCTCCTAGCACTTCTAAGACTGAGAACTGGGAGATCAAAGGCCGTTGATCACTCAGTTCTCAGTCTTCAGTGAACAGAGAGCCGGTGACTGTCACCTGCTCTCTGCTCTGCCCCTCCAGCACTGGGCTGTGGAGAGGGTGGGAGCGGCTAGCTCAGGCTGAGCAATTAAGCCAGCTGCCAGTCCATGCCTGGACCGGTTCTGTGACATCACCGGACAGTGGGCTTTAGCTAAAAACAGGTCACAGAAGTGCAGAATGAACTGCACTCCTGTGATCCATAGGAGAAGCCAAAGAACAAAGGTATACCGCTCAGGCAAACAATCCAGATCAATCCACAACAGGTGCAGGCTCTGTCTCGCCACCACACACGATGCAAGAAGGGAATATAGGAAGAAGGGTCAGCCGCACATCGGAGGATAGATAAATATAGTGTGTATTTATTGATCCATAGGACACACAAAACACCAGGACATGAATACATGTCCTGGTGTTTTGTGTGTCCTATGGATCAATAAATACACACTATATTAATCTATCCTCCGGTGTGCGGCTGACCCTTGTTCCTATTGCATCCATAGGAAAAGTACAGCCAAGGAAGCTTTGAGTATAGTTCTCCTTTAAAAAATATGGAGCTTTATTTAAATGTGTGTCTTTTATATCCACCTAGGGTTCAGCTTTAAATGAACAGCTGGCACTTACAGAGTCTAGCTATCATTTTACAGTAGTTCTTTTTGTAAAGTGTTTGTCCACCCCAAAAGATATTTCAGTATTTGGTAAACACTGGTGCATTAAACTTCCTAAAGCTTCTAATATTTCTTGGGGACTTTCGTGGACAGATTTCTACATTTATCTTCCAGGTTTGCACACCATAGTAGGTGGGTCCACGCTCCTTTTTTGATCTGTAATTTATTTTAAATGAAGAATGTACCAGAAAGAATGAGAGCACCCAAAGGTGGGTGAAAACACTAATAGGGAACAATAATAGGCTCATTTCACTTACAGTCATCCCGCTACATGTTTTTTGTTTCGGTATTAGTAGAGTCAACTCTGCAAACATTTTTTTTTCTAGTCTTGGATAGGGTAGAGAAGGGTTACAACCTGTCTGTTTTTTATTTCCTGCACATACAGCCCAAAGAGAGATGCAAACTTCCAAGAGTACAACATTTTTAATGATAAAATTGGTCCATAGCAAAAAAATCCAGTGGATTTTGGGTCCAAACTCTTCATCAGGGCTTAATAATTTTGACTGGGTTCAAAAGGTAAGCAGGCACCAAATAGATCTGCACTATGATTTACTGCTTGGAACAGTTTCATATGAGCATGTTGTAGGCAGGTGCAGTCAGCTTCCTCCACTGTAGGGGGTGCCTGACTGGAGTGGCAATGCAGCCTGGAGAGAAAGTCAGGGGCAACTCGTTTTCTCTATGGCTTCCTGGTTCCTGGAGGCAGCATTCTGGTTGGCTGTGCTGCATCCAGGTGACCATTGAGTCTTTTTAAGTCCCCAGGTTGGCGTGCATTTGTGAGTGGGTAGTGTAGGGACAGGTAACCCATCCATAAGGGACAGTATTGGAGGCAGGGAAAAGTTCTAGTCGAGGAGGGTAAGCGTAGGGTTTGCAACTTCTGTAGACATCTTCCCATTTGGACACTTGACAGCCAGACTGAATTTTGCTCCCCCAAACAGGCACTGTCAGTTCAGATGAAACATGCTTCACTACATGCTGTTGGAATTCATGTGTTCCCGGCTGGACCTTCTCCCACAGAGTTTGTTGTGAACTGTCTTTGCTTTACTTCAGTACAAGTTTTTTAAATTGCTCCTGGACTGTGTGTGTTTTATTGCCATCGCACCACACTGCACCCACCCACAAAGTTAAGCCAGTAATCATGAGTATTGTGTACCCACTGTTTCCATTTTGACCTTTCTCAACGTACTTTCAACAATTATCTTGTAGAGTTGAAGAAGCATACAGAAGAATGGAGAATCCTGGATGTGTAGTTATTGATGCCAGTGCTTCAAGGGAAGCCGTATTAAGGAACACGTTATCCATTATAAAGAGACACTGTAGTATCTAGGTATGCCTTTCTAAAGAATAAACCAGGACTCTGGGAAGATGTTTGAACCCCTGATTTAAAGAAGTCAATTATACAAATGGGACATTCAATACTAATGTTTTTCAGCTGCTGTTTATCATGTTGGCTTTAAAAATGTCTGTCTCTGTTGTGAGTAGATGATAAGTACGCTTATCAGAAATGCAGTGCTTCAGATAATTTACCACTGTAAAATTATATAACATTAGATATATATTCAAGTATAATCTAAAGGAAAGCAAACTATAATTGTAATTGAAGAATAATTGTATTAGCTGATATGCATTTTAGCATGCACTACAATATAAACTGTAGCAATATCATGTTCCAGATTGGGAATGGTTTTCTTTGTTTTTTTATTTGTACAAAAAAAGTTTGATTTTCTTAATAAGTTGTTTATGATTGTAACACCTTACAGTGAAATATCTTGTAAAAAGTAAATTCTAGACAACAACTTTAATATGTTGCCTCCTTGACATATATGGGCCCTGTGTTGGTAGGATTTGTTCACAACAGAACTGCTTCTCTCCCCATACAAGTCAATGGGAATGCAAAAGCAGTTTGATCAGGTTAGAAGAAGGTCAGTTGTATCTGTTAATGAACTGCTAATGATTTCAGGGGTATCAAAAACGTAGGTGAGGTGCAAGCAGAATACACCTCAAAGTAAGCTGCATTTTCCCATCAATACCAGCCCAAATCTCATCAACACAGGCTCTTGTTGACTTCTATGTGCAATGTTGACATGTTCAGATTGCCAGGTTGGTCCACTACCTTGGAATTCAAAGGCTGTGACTGATGCTTCAGTAACAGTTTCAGCTTAATGCTGCTGGCCACCTTGATTTTAATGTGCTGCAGATCAAAGCTTTTCTAAGCTATTTTGGTGTTGAACTTGATACCCCATGCCTAGCCTGGTGTTTGAGGGTGTGTGGAGGAGGTCAGGAATGATTGTTTCTTTAAGTACAAATAAAGTCAAATATAATATAATTGCTAGTAGGCAAAGTTTCTTGATAGAGCAGTCTGTAGGAAGTTGAAGAGTTGAGCCCAGTACTGAGATGGTGCATCATCATTGGGCATTCTATAGCTAAAGGAGGCAGAAGGTTCACAGAGGATGGCAGGTATTGTTGTGGAGTTGCAATGGAGTGTTTAGATAGGGTAAACTAGATGTTAGACATGCCATACATTATGCAATTGTCTTGTTCAATTTCCTTTAGATTTAACTTCAATTATGAAGTGCAAGGGCTTGTCTGACTACATACAAATTGAAAGTGTATAGGGTTGACCTCATATTATATGGTTTTTTTAAATCTAAAGGAAAATTGTACAAGACAATTGTAGAATGTATGGCCAGCCTAAGATTGCTATAAGGTACAAGTATGCCCCCCAATGTAGTTCTGCTTTCAAGCTCAACTTTGGGAAATCTGAAATTGAATAGGGGAGTCTAAGAGAGAGGAGAAGTGATTTAACCTTCATGATCCTCTGCTCCTCCAGCAGATGGCACTCCCCCCACACTCTGGCAGTGGACTGTCCTTCAGTGTCATCACTTCCAATGAAAGGTTATGGACCTTACGTTGGTCTTATTGATGTCAGGACCTGTAGGGGAGAAGATGCTGCACTGATGAGTCTAGCAGTGTGGAGAATCAGGTAAGTAAATATACTTTAGCAAGTCCCCTGGAACTAAGTGAGCAATTAACCCTTGCAATGAAGGCTCAGACCAACTGCATGGGATCATTTGTAGGTTTTGCAAGGGATCATTTTTAGGTTCCCAAGAGTGGGACTTCAAATACCATGTGTGCAAGCCTTTAGTGTCCATGGAAGCATAAAGCAGCTTAAAGACTGTGAGGTGATAAGCTCTTCTCATATTGACCCTAGAGGGTGAATCCTAAAACAGATCTCACATTGCCTCCTGACAGGAACAGGCTCAGTTTCCTGAACACTAACATATCTATATTCCCTCTGTTATTAAAATGTGCACGCCAAAGCATTTCACTTAAATTAAACACTGCAGCAAAAATCAATTATGTTACCATATCCCTGTATGCATATCCTTTTATATAAGTTCAGGAAACAACATACAAATGTATCCTTTGTTGTGTGAGTGACTTGCACTTTCATCTTTTTAAAATAGATATTGTAAAGTGAATTAACAGAAACACAGGTCTCCCTTGGGCACATAGTGTTTTAAGTAGATGGATTTTATGTAAAGAGGACAATGTATAAAAGGCTAAATGTACAGAGACTGCTGCTAAATTTGCTTAACTGAATCTGCTTATTTTATTGTTCTACCAATATAGCCACTTAACCTAAAACACACAAGCTACCTAACGCATTTAAAACACACACACACACACACACACACATATATATGTATATATATATATATATATATATATATATATATACACTGTATATATATATATGAGAGAGAGAGAGAAACATGTACAGGTTCAGCAACCTAATAATTGGAGAATGTGGGAAACCTCAATGATGGGACAAAATGGAGTGCACACAGTGTGCTGCAGCAAAAAAGTTGACGTAGCTACAATGTAAAGAATAATGGGCTTGGGTAAATAGAGCCCAAGCTTAGACACTGTATAAACTGCAAATATACCCCCAGTCCTTTTATGTCAGGAGTGTCTCTCACATTTCTTCACAGCAGGTCTCGGTCTACCTGCAGCTCACCATTCTGCCATCTGTTCAGTCAAGACCTTCTTGGCCAGTGACATTTGGCAGTACATAACTGGTTGATAAACAACACATCTTATTCACTTTACTAAATTAAAGTAGTATTATCCCTCACTGAGTTTTAGCTTACCACATTGAGCACAATAAAGTAAACATCCCCCAGTAAACTATTGGTTACAATTCTTACCCCAGCGCTTGCAGTTTGCAACTTTCAAGGCTGATGGCTCCTACTCTCTCAGAGCTGATTCCCTGAAATTCCAATCTTCACAGGAAAGAGTTTACAATGGATAGTGCTGTCTCAAGCCAGTCTCTTAGTTTGGAGACGAGAGGGGAGGAGGAGGGTGGAGCAGGGCAGTATCTTGTCATCCTACAAGGCTGTGTGTTTCTATTGATGCATACAGTATAGGTAGACACAACTCTAGTCCCTCCATGAAAGAGTGGCTCCTAGGATGCTGCAAGAGAAAGGAACCACCCTGAAAAAGCAGACCTGGGGCAGTGGTCATGCCATCAGCTTAAACAGGAGCATAGGCAAGGAAGAAAAGCCAAACTCAAGGTTTCCAAGCTGGCCCAAGTCAATTATTTACTTTTCTAACTTATGCAGCTGCTGTCAGCACTGTATCAACTGCATGTACCATCAGCTACATACAATATACAGCGCTGCGGGCAATGGTACTGGGACTTCCCACCTGCTGCCAGCATAAAATTGTCAGTGCCTCCCATCTATTCATTGGTAGCTCTGTATTTTTATTAAGTGTTCTTGCATGGCAAGACCACTTACTGTTATCTCACATATATGTTCTTATTATTATAGCCAAATTTACCACCCTAACTCCTCCCACAGTTTTTACACTACATAGACAGTAATATACCGAAACGTGTGGATTGTTCCCGATTGGTGTGCTATTACTTTGTGGAACGTTTTGCCTAATGGTTCACAAAATCTCGGCGTTTTTGTGGTGAAATTAGTCCCATAGGAATGAAAGGCGGAATGTTCAAAACTAGAGTGGGAGCTGACAAAAGCTAGAGTGGGAGCTGAACACAAGAACACTTCACACAATTTCCCCAGAAATTGTAGCTTTTCTAGTTATTATTATTATTATTATTATACAGGATTTATATAGCGCCAACAGTTTGCTCAGCGCTTTACAATATAACGGGAGACAATACAGCAATGATACAGTTCAATACAAGAGGGTTAGGAGGGCCCTGCTCCTGGGAGCTTTTTATCAATGAATACAAGGCTTCCTAGGATTGGCTGAGGTAGAGAATGTGACAGCATCGGACCACCTCTCCACCTCAGCCAGTCAGAGGAAACTTTGTATTTATTTATAAAAATACAGAGCTACCTGTGAATGACTCAGAAACATCCCAACAATTTGTTTCAGTACAGACAAGAAGTAAGCCCAGCGTTTGAGTTAACCACTTGCCTACTGGGCACTTTTACCCCCTTCCTGCCCAGGCCAATTTTCAGCTTTCAGTGCTGTTGCACTTTGAATGACAATTGCGCAGTTATGCAACACTGTACCCTTATGAAACTTTTATCATTTTTTTCACACAAATTGAGCTTTCTTTTGGTGGTATTTAATCACCACTGGGGTTTTTACTTTTTGCACTAAAAATGAAGAAAATAAAAGTTTTTCTTTGTTCCTATTATAAAATATTGCAAACAGAAAAATTTCCTCTGATAGGCAGCATTGATGGGCACTGATAGGCTGCACTGATGAGGCAACACTGGTGGGCATTGATGAGGAGGCACTGATGAAGTTTCACTGATATTCGACACTGATGGGTGTCGCAAACACACGCATCCGAGATGGACGCGGTTCAACCATTTTGGTTTCAGACTCCATCTTGCTAAGGGTATCCAATTCTCCCTCATCCTTCTCCTTCCCCCTCCCTTCCTGAGAGGCACAGTGCCAGATGTGTGTGTAATGGTTATGGGTCAATGGCAGGCCAAGGCACCTAGTTCGGTGCCTAGCAGTCTGTGTAAGTGTAGCCTTTCTCACCTAGGCCAGGATAACTCAGCTGTCCTAAGAGAATTGGAGACTCACTGTCCCAGAAGCTGTAACATTTCACACCTCGTAAGGAGATAAGGCAGCTCTCCCAGGAATTGAAAGAATTGTAACCTCATAAAACCTAGCTCAGCGTAGGTGGCAGGATCAGATAACTTCTGGTAAAATCAGTTTTTCCCCTATGTTTCATATCTTAAAATATGTAACACTTACATAAAAAACGGGAACCTTGTCAGATGGCCAATGCGCAGACAAACATTTTGATGGGTGACTCATCCACCTCAGATCATCAGGGGAGCCAAAACATAGAACTCGTACACTATGTAACTTACAATTTCATAATTCATATCTACATGATCCTTAGACTTATCTGCATAATAAAATACCCGCTGAGAGATTGTCGCTTGTGCAGCTGGGAAATTATAGGCCAGAATATGAATTATGAAAGATGCTGGTTCTAATTTTGGGTTCCGCCTGCCAATCCCTCCCTAAATGGAGTATTGTCCATTTACTCACAACCTCCACCCTTGCTGGGCGACTTTAAAAAACAGGCTAGCAGGCCTAAAGACGTAAGTTGAAGAGATCTCCTATCTTTCCATCGTAACATATGGAGATCAAATCCCGCTTCTGCTCTGCAACATGGATCTGCTGACCCAGGGCTTTGGCAAGTACTTTAACTCTTCCCTTTCTCTCTGATATCTCTTTGCTGTGCTATGGTTCTTTGTGTGTGTATATATATATATATATATATATATATCTTAGTTACATCTTTTTTCTGTAAATATTTTTATTGCACTCTGTTTGACCTTTTAGTATTAAATCTTCCTTTCTGAAAGTGTTGAACTGTTCTATAGCTTTTAATTGCAATTTATGAATCCCTGCCTTTAAAGAGATGCTACTTTTTGTTTAACCCTCTTTATAAAAGACCTGTATTATGACCGTTTTATACAGACGATTATATCGACCATTATAGTGTCATAGCTGAAGCCGAATTTCCTCTTTCTCTGTACCAAAAAGGAGGTGGTGGCAGTGAATCGTTAATTGTGTGATTAACCAGACCCAGTAACTAGCGCATTCAGGCTGCAGGCACAGATTGTAGTCCATTAGCTGGAAAAGCGCTGCGCAGGGTGCAGCTGGGTGTGGTATTGTTACACACGTCACATCGCGATTTCCGATTGGCCAGTCCTTCGGTCACAAGTTTGGTGAGAAGGTCCGGGGTCTGATGCCACGATCGTGACAATGGGCACTGATAGGCAGCAATGATGGGCACTGATAGGCGGCACTGATGAGCACTAATAGGCAGCAGTGAAGGGCACTGACTGGCAGTACTGACTGGCCGCACTTACTGGCAGCACTGATGGGCAGCACTGTTGGGTACTGATGGGCATTACTGCTGGACACTGATGGGCAGCACTGTTGGGCACTTTTGGGGCTGCACTGATAATCAGGACACTGATAATCAGTGCCCTGATTATCAGCGCAGAAATATCCTTTGACAATTGCTGGTTATCGGCATGACATGCATGAGGAAAGTACTGGCGATAACCGGCAAGTGTATTTACACAGTGATCGGCTGTGATTGGACACAGCTGATCACGTATGTGGTAAAAGGCCACTGTGAAAGGCCTTTTAACCATGTCATGTGATCATCTGTGTCCAAAGGACACAGCGACCACAGAGAGTGCCAGGCATGCGCACTGAGGGTGCAAGGCGGGGGGCATTCTGGTAGGATGTCATATGACGCCCTCCCAGAACTGGACAACTGCGCTGTAGCCGTCATTCAGCTATAACGCGGTCAATAAGTGGTTAAAAGATAAAGTATGCGATTGAATCAGTTGCTGAAAGTACTTCAAAAACTGAGGATTTAATAACACTTTAACAATCTCTTATCATTAAGGTAAATCATTTAGTTAAATCAACCCAGTGAGAAGGTCCCCTGGCTCTCTTTACAAAATTCTATGTTACTACTTAAAATTCCCTGTGCCTGTCTTCCGTAACAGTACAGTTATCCTTTGAATATAGGTTTAGTTTCATATATATTTGTGTGTGTATTTATATATAATACTTATATCCATTTTTACCCTTCCTTTGCCCTAGTATTTTATACAAAATATTTAAATTGGTATGATTTAAATTGCACTCTATTTGATTAGGCGCCTTCGTAAATGAGTATCTTTGAGGTTAAAGTAAGGTTTTTTTTTCCCTCCACTGATCTCAGAAATGCCAGGAAAGGATACAGAATTCCAGTCAACAGTTTCATTTGCAATCTGACCCGTATATTGAATCAAACTGTCAGTAGACCTAGTGATTACATTTGTCAGGAAGCTGACAGGGGCAAGGTCATCTCTTTCACTTGCCCGGACAGTTGCTTATTAGTGCAGTAACCAAGTAGAAGTGGATGAGGCAAAGGTCAGTATGTGCTGTAAATACACTATCAATGGAGATTACTTTCTGCATTTTAAAAGTCTCATTGTCCTATTTACGCTTGTTTATCTGATATTGCAATGGTCTGCTCATTTTAAAGAAATCTCCATTAAAATTGGCAATAATATTTGTTTATGGTTTTTCTGTGGTATTACGATACGACCATGAAATACAAATACAAAACCCCTATATTTCTCTGTTCTAGATTAAGGCTCTGCTGTTGTTTGCAAGGTAAGAGGGGTAGCCTTTCCAATCACTACATGGGGGGACCTCAATTAATTACAGGATTTCCATGTAGCTAAGAGTTAAGAGTTTTAAAGCAGAACTACGAGTGCTGTACTTGTTGGTCTAATCAAACGTTGGGCTAGATATTCTTGAATCATTCAGATAGAAGGCTATTAGTTTATGCTTGTCAACTAGCTCAGCATCAGAAATATTCATTGTTATCAATTGCCAGAGCAGCTCCACAAACTAAGGTACAGTGTAGGGTCTAAAGCAAGCCATAGATTATCATTATCATAGGATAATCCCTCCTATTTCTCTATTGTGTTCTGCCAGCAGGGAGCCTTCCTTGACAGAAGAACACAATGATCACTACTGGTGGCAGTGATAACATGCAGAAAATCCGACAGGCTGGTTGTACTGAAGTCAATCGATGGATCGACTTCTGTACAACCTGCCCGCCATAGATGGATCGAATCTCAGCCGGTCCCTGCTGGACCAATCAAGATTCGATCCATTTATGGCCAGCCTAATATGTTAATATTATGGAAAGCCATTCCCTTCCCTTCCCATAATCTCTATGACCATGATCTCAAATATATCCCCAAAATATATATCCTTTCTCATGCTTATAGCTGCCTGAACAATCCCTACAACTAAAATCATGGTAATGGTACTAAAACACAGGTGGCTACAGGACTACATATTGGCTACTTAGTTTCCATAGCCAAGTCATAAGGGGTAGATGTATTAACGGAAAATAGGCTGTTAATTTTGCAAAGGAAATTTTCCACAGAGCTTAATGTATGTGGTGTATGTGCATGGGAAAAAAAACCTGTATTTTTGCTTAATATGATTGGATGATGAAAGTCAGCAGAACTTCTCATTCACTAAGCTTTGGGGAAAATTTCCTTGCAAAGTGCAATTTCCTTTGCAAATGAACAGCCTGTTTGCCTTTAGTAAATCTAACCCATAGCCTAACGTACACTAGCATGCATAAACAAATGAGCTATGATACGTCCAGAGAGCTGTCCTTCCCTCTCCTAGTCTGAGTGATGCTACATGGAGAGTTGCTTGGAGACTGACATCAAGACAAAATGTAGGTATCAATAGTAGTTGAATGTAAAATGCATTTTATGATTTTTGGTGAATACATGTCTAGATTGAATCTTTTAACATCTCACTGATATTTTTAGATAATAACTACAAGATTAATCACAAGATGGCACCAGAGTTACAGTATGGTTGTATGTTCTGTTATAGTTTATCTGTATATTGGAGCTAAATGATACCTGATCTATCTCAAGCGTGGAAATGTGAATTCTCGAAAACAGGAGTGTAAGGGCTAAAGATATAAAACAATACATTTATAGATATAAAGTGCTTGTAATGTGTATAGGTCATTAATTGATAACTTCTAAGTTCTTAAATGTTCTCTCTTCCAAACAAATATTAATCAATCATTACCAAGCTCCTAGAATGATTTATTTAGTTAGACTAGAGGGTGGAGGAGTCATCTTGTAAATGCACGCTTGTGAACAGCACTGACATCTTCTATTCATTCCGCCAACATACATTTTCTTATTGTCTTTTGTTTTGCAAGAAAATATACAAGCAATGTGGTGTTGTTAGGCCACTTGTGTGCTCATAGTCAGAGATCCTTCATTCAAAAAGCATAGAAATTAAAGCTCCTTTCAAGCAGTTATTCTTTCTTTTTCCTCCATGTAAGCCATTATTTTTCTTTGTAGACAAATTGTTGCATTTGTTACTGTTCTTTGTCTGGTATTTCTGCTTTTGGTCTATTCAATTCATATGCAGAAGGATTCCTATGTTTTGCCACAGGAAAATGCATTTTACATTTAAATTACTTAAAGTGTCAATAAACCCAAATCATCAAAAATTGTCAATACTTACTTTATTACATTGTGTTCATACTCACTCATCTAACAGAGCATTTGTTTTCTATAGATCCAAAAATCCTGGTTGATCCTGCTGTTAACTGTCCCTCCCTCCTTGTCTCTGTTCCCGCTGCAGCCTGAGATTGCGTAGACCAACTGTTGACCTCTATGGAGCATGCTCCAGTTTCAGATCACTACTAAGCTGTTCAATTGTTCTTTTTTTCTTATTTGTGCGGCCCATGTGACTATTTACTGTAGTCACACTTGCTTGCATTCACACAGTGCTAAATTACACTCCCTCTTCCTTCCTCCTCCTCCATGTCCTCCATGATCTTTATACATAAATAAAAAAAAATGGCAATGAAATAGTGCATGTTTAGTATCACTTTAATTCCATGTAGACTGTCCTACAGAAACGGGGCATTTGTCTAAGAGAGGCTTTAGTTACATATACTACTCAGGAGTAAACTCTCATACAGTCATAGAAATGCATTAAAGTATTGTATATGCAGTAGGTATACTTCAAATAAAGCCTTATGACTGGGATACATTTGCTTTACAGGAAACCGGTGCTATACAATACAAAGGCTTCCATTGATGACTTCCTTCTATACATTCTAGCTTCCTGGTGATCATTATTATCCTTGTACTTTTGTACTAAAAAGGATAGTGGGATATAACTGTAAAGTGTTAATTGCACTGAGCTTCATTCTCTCTTTTCTGGGTAATGGATCCTAGGAAACGCATCTGAGACATTAACTGATCTTTACCTCTGGGTCTTGTAGGTGAATCCACATCCAACCCCAGAAGATCAAAACGTTTCTGAATACTACCTGGGGTCTAGAGCCAATTTAGATGTTTTTCCTTCTTCAGATGTGGCTACATTTATGCCACCTTTTCACAATCTCAAAGCATACCATTCTAAAAAACTTGTCTACTAGTTTTACATAATGCAGCAGCATCTACACACGTAGTACATCCCATGTTAGAAGTAATTTATTCTTCCAAAGCAAATATACCTTTGCACACTGGTACTGACTGGAATTCCAATGTTTCTCCTTTAATTTCTCTTCCTCACTCAGCTTATGTGACCCCAGTGATGACATAGAGGGGCAGGAGAGGGGAAAAAAAGATGCCGTGCAGGCACCCGACATCCTCCTTAGCAGATGATGACATCTTCAGGTGTTGGGATGCCGGCAGCTAGAAGGTCATAAAATTGCACAATGAAAACCTGTGGCTTTGTATACTAAAAGGCAGGCTTGTTCCACCTGCTGGCTTGTATACAATTTTTGGCCAATTTGTAGGCATATTGCCAAGCACCCCTGAAGAAGCATAAAGGCACCCCAGGGTGCTTGGGCACCCTGGTTGAAAAAGGCTGGGATATTCACTGGTCTGCGTGTTACTGAAGACTTCTCAATGCATTACACAACATCTCTTCTGCAGATAGGGTACTTACAGCAGCAATAAAGTTGTTCATTACTGACTGATGCATTTCTTATTGTTTAACCACTTCCCGACGGTGGCAGTGCAGAGTTGGGTGGCCGTTTATAAATGGTCTCCCCGCCCCCTGCTTGTGCGCGCTCCCTGGGAGCGCGCAGCACCGCAATCCGGTGCCCGCTGTGTCCTCCGGACACAGTGAAACACCGATCGTCGGATGGGACCTCTGTACGAGGTCCCGATCATGTGATCACTGATTGGCCAATCAGTGATCACCTGCAAAGTAGTAAGCAAGATGTCACTTCTGACATCATTGCTTACTACGTGTGCAATCTATGAATGATCACAGAGGTCACATGGTACAAGGCTATTCACAACAGCCTTGTACCATGTGACAAGCTGTGACCAATCACAGCTCACTCAGTACTTCTCAATGACTGCAAGAATGCAGACAGGGAGAAAGAGAGATGATTGCTTTTACATTCTATATGGGTGTAAAAGCAATCAGTGTAATAACAAAAAAAAAAAATCTTCATCACCCCCCACAAGTAGTACAGTGTCACCATGGTGACACTGTACTGCTAGGGTGACAGTATGTAAAAAAAAAAAATAAAATAAAAATGTAAAAAAAAATGTTTAAAAATTATAATTTTTGGTTATAAACTAAGTTGGATTTTTCTTTTTTTACTAAAAAGATAACAAAATACATTTTGGCCAAGATTTATGATAAAATAATATTTATTTGCTAAATTTTATTAAAAAAACACTTTTTCAAAATTTTTGGACATTTTCATTTACATAGCAAAAAAATAAAAATCTCAGCGGTGAATAAATACCACCAAAATAAAGCTTTATCTGTCTCAAAAAAATTGTAAAAAATTCATTTGGGTACAGTGTTGCATGACCGCGCAATTGTCATTCAAAGTGTGATAGCGCTGAAAGCTGAAAATTGCCCTGTTCAGGAAGGGGGTAAAAGTGTCCGGTCTGGAAGTGGTTAACAGTCTAAGTCCACAAGAATCTCTTCAAGACTCCTGAAATAGCATAGTACTTGTCTCTGTGCACCAACAGGAAGCATCATGGCAAACTCACATGCTAGCTTGGTTTGCTTTCTCTCTACTAAAAAGAGACCCTTTCTTCCCATTTGGCACAATCAAAATACCTTCACACACACCAACAGTCTCTTGAATGGAGGAAACTGCCCATCAATGAGAGAACAGAGCCCATGTTTCCATGCTATGGTGGACGAAGCAGGGTCAAATCTTCCAAACACCTCCATGCAAACTATAGCCACTGCTAATTTATTGATATTTTGCCTTACCTCAGGCTTATATAGTGGGCTGAGCATGGGGCTTTATATTTGGAGCCTGGAGTACGTCTTTAACAGGTTGGTGGTAATATTTTACAGCTGTACAAACATGTTTTTTATGGAAAGTCACTGTCAGAAAGAGGATCAGTAGCAGGACAAACCTACTCCAGAACCCTCCTGAGAATAGCACTTGTGTACCAAGAATGTTATTTCACAGAAGGCACTAGGGACTCCTAGAATCAATTCATAAGTGGATTATACAATTGAAGCCAGTGTTTTCAGGACAGTGATGATACCATACAAGACAGAATTCCAGTAGGATCACATTCAAAGGAGAAGTAAACAGAATGTAAGCTGGCAGATGATCTCATGTAGATAATGTCATTTTAGAAGCACATGATATAGCTAAAGAACTAGTGAAAATACTGGAAGACTTCAGAGCTGGAAGTTAAAAAGAAGCAGAGATGAATCAATTATGTATATCAAAGTATGTAGACGTGAGCTGCATATAGGATAGGCAGGGACAGACAGGGAGACTGAACTGAGCATGACACATGGATAAGATTAAGTACATGCAGGACATTATTCCAGATTACACTTGTTCAGTTTATCTGTGGCAGAACCCAATATATTTTCTATGATCCTAAAAGTAGGTTTTTTGTACCCAACATAAAGGAAACATAAATATATTGTAGTATAAAGGATAAATCCACCTAAACTGATTCTAAAGGCTTATTTGTTTTAAAGAAAAAATAACAAACATATCTATACTTACCTGCTGTGTGCAGTGGTTTTGCACAGAGCAGCCTGGATCCTCCTCTTCTTGCGTCCCTCGCAGGCTCTCCTGGCCCCGCCCTCCTGTCGGGTGGCCCCACAGCAAGCAGTTTGCTATGGGGGCACCCGCTGCTCTGTGTATCCATTCACACACGGAGCCATGGCTCAGCCCCGCCCCCTTGCTCTTCTCATTGGCTTACTGGCTGTGATTGACAGCAATGGGAGCCAATGGCTCACGCTTCTGTCTCAGCCAATGAGAAGAGGGAGTCCTGGGATAGCCGATACTCCAGTGCACCTTGCTGGATTGAGAGGGGCTTATGTGAGTATTAGGGGGGGCTGGGAGTGATGCTGCACACAGAAGGTTTTTTACCTTCATAGAATGCATGAAGGTAGCAAAACATCCTTTAGAACCATTTTAAAGTATTTGTATATAGACTATAAAAAATTTACAATATAATGCTGCAAAACTGACTACAATAGTACAGGCATGCTGGGCAATGGCATGGCATCCAATACGTCAGAGCAGCAAACCCAGAGATGCAAACTAACCAAGCCAGAACAGATCTACTTCAGCAGCTTGGCATGGTCATATTCAAGCAGGAACCATAGAGAACTGGCAGGACCACCAAGTATGCAACAACAACTTCATAAATACAAAACCTATAGACTACATTTAGAAACAATTATATGGAGGATACCAACACATACAGTATTTAGAATCAGAGTTTTTGGGAAACATTTTTGATTGATGTCAATAGGTGAAAACAGGTTGGGAATTCCTAAATCTCCCAAGATATAATCTCTGCATCTAAAGTTCTGGTTTCTCCCAAATGCCACAACTACAAAGTAAATCTGTAGTCATTTACACAATAGGTAGGTGACGTATATCAAACTCTGGTGCTTCTGATCAAGGTTTTAGTGTATTTTGGAAGTGAAATGCGTTAGATCTACTCATTACTCCCTACTATTTATTATTATTATTTATTAAAGGAACTTATATAGCGCCATCAATTTACGCAGTGCTTTACATATATATTGTACATTCACATCAGTCCCTAACCCTCAAGGGGCATACAATCTAAGGTCCCTAACGTACATTCATACATACACATACTAAGGCCAATTTAGATAGGAGCCAATTAACTTACCAGCATGTCTTTGGAGTGTGGGAGAAAACCAGAGTACCTGGAGGAAACCCATGCAGGAACCCATGCAGGCACATGCAAACTCCAGGCAGGTGGTGCTGTGGTTGGGATTCAAACCAATGACCCTAGTACTGCCAGGTGGAAGTGCTAACCATTTAGACACTGTGTTTTCTTGTTATAGTTTAACAGAGAAAGAATGGGTTCAGGGAGCATAACTTTATGTAAGGCATGCTTAAATATTCCACCTGCTGTAGGGAGCACAGAGGGGCTGTTTTTCTGATTTGAGGAAATTTTAGTTCAATACACAATGCATGAAGGGCATCAATTATGGGATAATGGAAATCAGTCTGCAGAGGGTGGCAAAGAATAACACTTTATTCTAGTGTTGAGCAGACATCTAGGCCCGAAATGTGATCTTCATGAGGGAATTCCGCTTTTGTAGGATGCACACAGGTCAAGAGTCACATTCTCTTGGGTTCCTCCATCCTAGAATGCGCACAGGTCAAGAGGCATGTTCTCTGGAGTTTCTCTGTCCTGGAATGCACACAGGCCAAGAGTCATGTTTTCTGGGGTTCATTGTCCTAGAATTCAACAGGCGAAGGGTCACATTCTCTGGAGTTCCTCCTTCCTAGAATGCTCACAGGTCAAGATTCATGTTCTCCTAGGACACAGGTCAAGGGTCAAGTTCTCCCAGGAAACCTCAAAGCTTTAGGATATTAAGAGAATCTTGAGGAGGAAGAATGGTACATTATGAGGGTCTAAAGACTGTTATGTTCAGTATGGCGTTGAACCTGTCCAAGCTTATGTCTGATCTTTTGTTCAAAATCTTGTGTTTCCTGTTGGTAGGCATGGCTGGTAGCTACATTGACAAAAGATGATATTGACCATGTGAGGAGCTCTGTTGTGATGAGCTCCTGGGAATAAGATGTGAATATGCTGAAGCAGGTGTGATAGGTCCATTAATTCACCTAAGGCCATTTGGCTTTGGAACACAATTAAAAAAATATTTTTAAAATGCTGCTTACATATTTACATGTCCTTTCTTAAAATTCCAAAACTGAAAAAAAAACTGCTTAGATCTCCCATTCTATATAATGTTTAAAGAAGTGGATATCCTACTTGACCATATACAAGATCTTATCCCTAATGCTTGCTGGATACTTTGTTGGCCAATTTGATCTGGTAAGTGTTCTATTTACCTGAACATGTTGGTTAAGCACTGCTGATTTCAAGAGTCACTTCACTTCACTTCCTTTTTTTGTTCACAAGAATATGGGGTTTGGGGACTTTTTACTATTTAACACTTAGACTTTTTGTTATATTATATTACAATATTTTATTTGTTTATGTGTTTTTGAATTTTTCACTACCTGCATCAGGTGGAGTTTGCATATGTTTCTTATTGAGAAGGGCGAGCGCCTACCTTTACTGATCTGTCCATATATATAAAATGTCATTTTACACTTAAAGGGGCAGCTGCCTGGGATATAGGTTGTGATGGTTTTGGATACATAGCATATGGGATGGCACTTTCCTATTACTAATCAAGTTCTATAAAGTCCTGTGTTTAATCCTACTCCAAAAAACAATTAGAAAAGTAAGAAATATTTGTATTTATTATTTTTAATTCTGCTATGTGAATATGAACACATACAGTATCAAACATATGATGGAAGTTTCTCACATTTGGCTGCAAGGATGCACACTTTAAGCTGGAGTGTACTCTCCAGCATGTCGTTACTGTGATGGCCAATCACAGATATCACAAATGTAACTACACCAGTGTTTACATATGTGAGCCCTCCCCTTCCTCTCACAATAGAAAAAAGCGAGGGAGTAATGGATGAGTAAATCGTTCATTATTAGAAGGTCAAGGGCAGCAACAGATTCACATTATTAGGATAGGGACGCATCCATATCAAGCGCAGGAGGATATTCCCATTTTTATCTGTTATAAGATTCACATTATTGATTGTGGAATCATGTTTAACACTTTCACCCCCCTTTTCTTCTGTAGATCTCAGCCTCCCTCTGTCTCTGTATGTGACCTGTATATTAAACCATTCACATCCCTTATCCTGCACATTAACCCCCTCATCTCCATCCTCCTACTGTATGTGATCTGTACATTACCCCATCACCTCCTCCTCCTTGTATGAACTGTACACTAATGATGAGCTGTATCTAGTGCATCATTACCAAACTCCATGTTTTAACTAGCTCAATACTGGCATGTTTTCTAATTTTTAAAAACAGTGGCAAAAAAATTAGATAACCATGGGGTGTCTACTTTTTAAAAAGGGGTCAATTTTAGGGTGTTTGTACTGTCCTGGCATTTTTATTCAACATGTTATATAACAGAACACTTTTTTAAAATACAAACAAAAAAAAGCTCCATCTGTCTCAAAATTATGTTATACATTTAAATTTGGGTATTGCATGATCAAGTAATTGTCACTCAAACTGTCACATCGCTGAAAACTGAAAAACTGGCTGGCAATAAAGGGAAATCAATACACTCAAAACAAGCGCTTGCCAATAATATTCTCAGAAAAGTCTATGAGGTATAACCCAAACACGAGTCAGTGTCTCTTGTATCCACAAAGCGCATATGTGCAAGTTCAAAAAGTATCTTGCTTCGTTGGTTTCTATTATTTCAGCCCAAAGTGGAGCCCCAATTTTTGCAAGATGATGTCACCTTCTCTGAATGACAATCTCCAAAAAAATAGAAAATCATATAGTGCAGTATGTTTCCTTACAAATCAACCCTCAAAATAATAGCAAAACAAACTTTCTGGGTAATCCACTTGTGTAGTCACTTCCTATATACTCCTACCCACCAACATCTTAAAAAGAGCCTTCTGCACACCACTGTTATTAATTCCTTTTTAAAGTATTCTCCCAATTCCGTGCCCTTCCTAGGATATTCCTCCTTTCCAACTCCGGGATGGTGCATGGAATGACTCTTGGTTGGATATTGGGTGCACAAGACAGGATTTAAGTGATACGCACGGTGTTGCATGTTTTAATGTGCGTGTATATGTCACTCAAGGGAGTGATATTTAAATCCGTATTACACTATATGATTATTTTTGTTTTTTGGATTTTTTTATTCAGTTCAATAGAGATATTTTGATGGAACAATGTCCAGGAATCATTGATTCTTAAGGCTCAAGAATTTTTAGAACCTCATAAGGTGCATGGAGTGAGAGTGGGGAGTACAACATTCACATGTGGTGAAAGTTTCTACCTGGCATAAGAAATATGCACATTATAATAATATTCAATGTGAGTAGGGGAACATCTGAGTATATTTAGGATATTGAAGGCGTTATTACACTATATGAGGTTTTCGTATTTTTGGGGTATTTTCCACATCGATCCCAGAGTAGGAGAGCAGGAATATCTTTGGACACAGAATTGGGAGAACACATTCAGAAAGAATAAACAACAGAAAGTTCTTTATAAATGTTGGAGAGTAAGAGTATATAGGAAGTGACTACACAAGTGGATTACACAGAAAGTTTTTTTGCACTTATTTTAATGCGAGCACATAGAGTAATATTTTGAGGGTTGATTTGTGAGGAAACATACTGCACTATATGATTTTCTATTTTTTTGGAGATTGTCATTCAGAGAAGGTGAGATCATCTTGCAAAAATTGGGGCTCCACTTTGGGATGAAATAAAAGAAACCAAAGAAGCAAGAGACCTTTTGAACTTTAACATATGCACTTTGTTGGCTACAAGAGACATGGAGGTTGATATACTAAAGGCAAATAGACTGTACACTCTGCAAAGTGCAATTGCTCCAAAGCTTAGTAAATGGGGTAAAGTTTCTCTTTGCAAAGTATACCCAATCAGGTGCAAGGAACATAAAAAAACAGCATTTTTGCTTGCACATGATTGGATGATGGAAATCAACAGAGCTTCTGCTCATTTACTAAGCACTGAAGCAATTGCTCTTGCAGAGTGCAACTGCACTTTGCAAAGTGAACAGTCTATTTGCCTTTAGTAAACTAACCCCATTGACTCATGTTAAGGGGTTATACCTCATGGACTTTTCTGAGGATGTTATTGCAAGCGCTGGTTTTGAATGTGTCATATTTCTGCTGAGGGTAGCAGATTTTTTCCAGCTGTTTAGTTTTTATATTTTTATATTTGATATTTCAGAATTTTGGTATATTTTTGGGTGGACTTTAGGGCACTGGTATCTAAGTATTTGATCGGAGTAATTAAATGAAGAGGAATTACAGGCTGGTACTCAAGTGGTTGAAGAACTTTTTTGTGGAGAATGTCTATGGAGAGCTCAGAAGATGCTGCTGCTGCTAGACATTGCAAGAAGGATTCACTGCTTACACTTAGGCCTCATGCACATGGATGCTTAGTTGCTCCTGTGTGATGAAGCATAAAATAAATGACACTATTTGGTGCTCAGGGATTTGCACATGCTATGCACAGCCACCAATATAAGAGAAGTGAATAGCTGTATACAGTTGTGCTTGGGTAAACGCTGATGGCTTCTGCATTGTGATTACCAGCACATGCATGTAGGGTGCTTGTCTTCGAACATTATAAGGAAGAACACTATATGCACATGTGCAGATAAATACAGATACAGAAGCCATCAGTGTTTACCCACGCATAGCCATATACTGCCATTCACTTGCAATTGGTGGCTGCATGTGGTACATACAGCTCCCCATGTGCTACCAAGTGTCCAGGACTCCTCACCACAAAGGAAAGGCTAAGCATCCTGAGGCCAAAAGGATACTTATGTTGCTGTCAATGGGTCACAGTCTACATTGTTTAGAGAGAGCATTGTGACTTAAAAAATAGATTGTGAATGCTCTTACACAGTAACAGGGGTGGACTGACAACTCATGGGTCCCCCAGGCAATAGGGGAACATGGGGCCCCTGTGTCCTTGCCCAAACTCAAAAAAGCCTATGAAAAAGGTACCAGGGGCATCTCATGGGGCCCCCTACTGACCCCGGGCTCTCTGGCAGTGCCCGAGTTTCCAAATGGTCAGTCCACCCCTGCACAGTAACCATCCATATTTCCATCACACATAATCCTGGAACAAGGCTCTAAAACAATGGGTGCTGCACATCACATGACTGATGAAGGAGTCCCGCACGGCTCCGAAATGTTGCACTAATTTACTTGTGATGTGAACATGCTTCAATAAAAAAATGTTTGGAGTTAACTCGAAGGAAGATCCGTGGTGTGCTGGCAAATATTTACACTGCTCTTACAGAGTCCCACATTTAGGACATGCTATTACAGAGACATTGGATTGTTTCTGGGTGCTCCTAAAGGACCAACTACTACTGAGAAACTGAGAAAATGCAAACACAAGCTGTACTAAGTTCCTTGGGGTTTGAAAATTGAGATTCATCCAGCTACCTGCAGGTTAAGTTAATTTGCGGCTATCTTTTAAGGTGTCCTGTATTCCTAAAGCAGACCATAAATTATGTAATTTTGGTGGAAGGAAAGAAAATTGCTCAATTCCTCCATCAACACAGTCAATGATGATGGGGGGGCGTTACTATGTTCTGCTGGTGGGGAGCCTTCCCTGCTGGCAAAACAAAATGATTAGTGCTAGTGATTGCATGAAGGAAATCTGACAGGCTTGTTGTGCTGAAGTTGACTGATGGATTGACTTCAGTACAACCAGCCTGCCCATAGATGGATTGAATCTCAACTAGTCCCTGCTGAACTGGCCAAGATGCGATCCATCTATAGCCAGCTTACCCTCTCCACCAAAGTTTATTCAGCAATAAAATTAGAAAGTGACTGGTGCCCAAATTATTTACTCCTCCATACACCAAGGATCCAAGCACCCAGGAGATTATGTACTGGGGCATTCAGAGATGTCAGCCTGCTATACACTTTGGGGGTCATTCCACACCACTCAGAGTAGTGCTACACATATAATGGTGAGCTGAGAACATTACTCTCCCTGGATATATACCAAAATAAATATCACTTCAACGTGTTAGAAAAAATAGTTGTGGTTACTTTGACAATGCAGGCATTACAATGAAGATAGATGAAGCCATATGTCATAGTAAATGATGAGAAATCTGCATGTCTGACACTTAATGCCTTCTGAGAAAAAAAAAAGTCCTAAAAAAATACGATGTGTATACATTTATCCTTTAATGTTGATATGATAAATACAACAGTAAAATGAAAAAATATGCTATAAGCCACTTTTCTCTGAACAGTGAGGAATATTCGTAATCCTCATGTAAGAAATCCCTTTCCAGCGACTACAAAGAAAAACACATAGCATATTTCAGCGCTTCACAGGCACGAAACAAACAGCATATGCTAAAACCCAGATTAAAATACCAAATATTGAAATATCCTGTGAATTGTGTTATGGCTTAAATAAATCATTTTTCCTTTCAATATAACATCTGACTTATGACTATTGCTTTATTTAGTGACCCTCTTTAATATTTATTTTCTGGCAAGTAATGCTTGATGTTACATGCCATTATGCATAGCTCTGGGCTATGGACTGACTATCCTAAGGCAAAACCGGAGGGTGCTCTGAAGTATATTTGCATGTGTGTGCTTAGGTGGATCTCTGGAAATAAAGAACTGAGCCACAGATGTGCTGAATCTCACTTCTTCTCTAAATAGTTGTAAAACGAGGTACAGAAAATGGTTTTAAAGGGCCAGTATATGTAGTTTACATTTCTCCATTTTTTTTACTAAATGAAAATGCCTGGGACTGGGCGGGAACAGCAGTCATGTGAACAGTCTAACATTAAGGCATTCTCCTGACTTAGAGATGAGCTGACAGTGCATGTAGAATGAAGCTGGGTTCCTGATAAAGTGTTGTTCCATAGCTCTACATACTGGGACTTCTACTTGCTGTATTCTGAGTGGTCAACTAAACCACATGACCTCAACCAGTCAGTGTACATCTGTTACCTCACTTCCAGTAACAGAATAGGATCCCGCCAGACACAAAGCACAGATCTCATGTGTGTCCAATATTAACTCTTGCTTTTCCATACCGTACAGTTAATCTGAGGACCGCCGTAACACTGATCTGCTCCCGGTTGCTATGAGAGAAGGACCGCTATGGAGGGAGCCTAAATAGTGACTCCCTTGCTACCGGAGGGAACCTCACCTTACCAAGGTACCACACCTCGACTGGTTACTTGATGTCTTAAATAGCTTAATGACTTGACATTGTAGTTTTGTGTTCCTCATACCCCTCTAGTGCTATTAAAGGTCCAGGCTCTTTTAATATACCAGTTCCATTCTGTACACCTTTGAATAACTTCAGACCAGGCTCAAGGACAAAGTTTTACCAGTCTTTACTGATCATTTCATTGCATACATGATAAAACTATAACAATTCATTCAGTCATCCTAACTTACTAATGGTTGACCCAGGAATCTATTGATGATGGCATAGTCCATAGTTGGTGGCATAGTCCATAGATGGTGACATCCTGAGGATCTCAGTATAGAAGGAAGACAGTTTGCATTTCTCCTGGAAACAGAAACAGCAGTACACTGGAGTATATGGGAACTCTTAGAGGGCTCTCAGTGGGCTATCTGGGGCTCCTGGACGTCAGGCTTCCCCCAATTTATATCACAAGTGGGCCTGCTGAAGCACAAAAAAGCCCTTAAGCAGTGAGCTTAACCCTTTCCCATCCCAGCCTGGGCCAGTACCTAACTTACTAAGCAGTTTCAACCTGCTTACAATCAGCTTGTCAAACGTTTATATTCATGTGAATAGATGGGGAAAAAAGCAAACAGTACCTTATCTCCTGGGAAAGAACAGAAATTAGACCAAGTTTTTTTAAAATCGTTTTATTTATTTTTAGTGCAAAGATAGAACATACAGTAAAGCACTTCAGTAGGTATCCAAAAAAATACTTGATGTGTTACAACAGGTATTGGAGTGCACATCGCTCAAGTATACAAATGCAGGAGAGGCCCATTAGCCCTATGATAGAAACATTCGGAAAAAAAACCCCATAAAGATTTCTATTGGATAGATTTCTTATTTAGAAAAAAGTAATGTAAGAAGGGAAAATTGTTGTAAGTCATAAGCTCAAAAGAAAAGAAGGAAAATAAATGTTGAGAATATGGTAATGAGTGGAGAATAAAAGAGGGGGAGAGGAGAAGGGAAGGAATAGAAGATGGCCATTGGGGTGTGCAGTTCACTATTAGTTCCCAGTTTGAATCTTGGCACACATCAAATTTTAAGGAGGCAACAGTCAAAATCCCTCAGGAGGAAGTGGGTGACCCATAATTTCCAAACTTGATAAAATTTAGGCAGAGTGCCCTGAAATTTGGCTGTGAGTTTCTCATTAATCAACATCCATTGCATGCAAGATTTAGCATTATATGTAACTTTAAATTTAGATGTAAACAAGGTATCATTTATCAATCAAGCATTTTCTATTTTTTGTTTTATGGTGGTCAAGACATGGGTCACAAAGGTAAATTGTTGCTTAGCGATCCCGTCAGGTTTTTGATTAAGAAGTGCTTCAAATGGTAGCATAGATGTAGATTTTTGCAAGAGTATTCTTAGGATATCACACACCTGTGTAGCACTACTCTCATAGGGGCTTCTGGTATTAACAGGTTCCTTCCCAAACAGTACAAAGACCACCCAAGCAACAGTCCATTCACTCTGGCGCCAATGAACAGTCTAAGGGTTGGCTTTTTTATATTCATTGGTTGAGGAAACTCATAACAAGAGAGAAACTAGGGGCATGGTATACTCCAAAATGTTTAGCACACACAGTTGGAGGACAGTCTTTTCCCTGAGTCAGAATTCCCCAAAGCTGGAGACTGTGAGGTGACTTTCTGAGCAGGCTAAGATACCATGGTTGAGGACCATAAGTCTATTCTCTTTGGCATATATAATCTTCTCCTTAACACTTGTTGAGAATTGGACTGTCTAAGGCCCCACAGCTGAGGGCCATGAGGCAGGCCTCTTCAACAGACAACGTTCTCTTTAGTAATTGTGAATACTGAACAGTTTAAGGCCTCACAGCTGAAGGCCACAGGGCATGTCTTTTGGGTGTCTGGTTACCTTGAGCAAGGCACAGTGATTGATACAGTTTCCAGTGCAGTTTCCCAGCACACAGTCTCAAGGATCAACTTAAGGTCACTACTCACAAGTCCCCAGGACAGTCACCTTCCAGCTTCCTCCAGACATAACCCAGTGCCTCTCAGGATCAGATCCCCAGTGGTGCTATTCTGCAGTCAGTTCTAAGCAAAGTCCATCTGATCCTAGGATTTCTGGAGCCTTCTAGAGCAGCTGTATGGTCCATAGTCCTCTGGAAACATCCTGGGGAGAAGGAACCCTGCTCTTCAGTGTCTCAGATTATTTATCTCCATTCTAGCCCCCTATTGGACACTCCTCTTCAGGGATTGGCTGGAAACTGATAAATATTCAGGCTGTTTGCTTTGAATCTCTTTCTCTAAGCTCTGGAAACATCTTTCAGAGGCAGGGGGAAGCAATTATTCACCCAGTCTGTGAGACCCTGATCAGGCTATAACAAACAATTGCTGCTCCCTTGATTGCAGAGGAAGGCAGAAACTAAATTTATTTAGTATCTTATGCTAGGAGGTGCTACACCCGTATAGGTTATGTGCCAATGGAGGAATGTGTCCATGTCTGAACATTTAAAAAAGCAGGTCAGGTGAGCATTGAGTTGGATATGGGCCAATCTAACAGGCACCATACACCACCTAAGAAGAACTTTATAGTGAGACTCGGCTCAACTTCGTTGTGAGCCAAATTTGGTCCTATTCATTGTAATCCACTTGTTTACTTAGATCCCTTTCCCAATTGCCCACATAATTAAGAGTTTCTGGGGTACATTTAAAAATAAACGTATTTTATAGAAGGGAGATTATTCTCAGAGAATGAGGGTTGTTTTGACATTTAGATTCAAGAGGGGAAAGAGATAATCGAATGGTGGAGGAAATGTAGGCTTGATTTGCAAGTATCGAACAACTCTGATTGAGGAAAGTGGTAGGATGTTTTGCAATCCGTCAAGGATTTTATGCGGTTGGCGGAGACAAGTGCATGAAAGTGTATCAGGTTTAAGGCAATCGAATGTTTGAAGGCCTGTGGTGAATCAAACACCAGGGTGAGGGCTGGATTGTTTGGATATGATAATAATGGTGTGTATGGAATAAACCAAGCTTTTTTGATATTTTCCATACATGATTATAAGGCCAGGTTGGAATGTTTGCTACTGTACTATTGATTGTTGTTTCATCTAGATAAATATGGCTGCTGACGGTCACATGCATGATTACTTTCAGCCTATGATATCTATAACTAATGAGTAAAAGTGCAGCGCAAGATAAACATATCTACCCTAAAACAACATATAAGCTCATTAGTGCAAAAATTATATAACCAAAGTCCAAAATATGAAAGTCCAGTTGAATTCCCGTGGCACATGTACAACTACGTGTGACTTAGATGTCTTCACTTCTTCACTTCTTCCTTACACAATCAGTGCACCTCCTCCACACCAGGTGAAAAACCTGCTCACCTCCAATATATCATAAGCTCCTCTCATTCAAAATAAAACAGCTCTTCTGGCCTTGGAATAGGCTTTTTGTCCAGGCAATACCACTCTTCTCCTCAGCTTGTGCACAGAGATTGATAGATGTGTATACCATGTAATAAAAAGGCCAAAACATAGTGCTATACCAAGACAGCAATTAAGAGTCAGCTTTTCAGAATGTTACATACTGAATTTAAAGCTGAACTCTATTCAAAGAGCTAAATGCACAAATGAAATGGGAACTACTTTAACTACCAAAGGATTTGCATTTCTGCCCATCCAGACTTATATATATATATATATATATATATATACAACTCTACCCTACAGCACAGTTACAATTTCACTTTCAGCTACAGATTCAGTTTTACTTACACTTGCCCTCCCTGCCCTCACCCCATGACTGGACAGTAAAAGGAGAAGCAGCATACTGAATTCATCTCTACATTACTCTCTTTTCAGATCAGCATGCCCCTGCAAGAAGCTGCTAACAAGTGAAATTCAGATACTTAAATTGTAAAAAAAATTTAATGATGTATTAATGATTACAGAGCTGCATAAAGTTGTGTCTTTTATATCTACATGTTTTGTTGACTCTCCTCATGTACAGTATTCTCTTTAGGAAGCATCAAACATCCAATGTAATTACTCATATATCCATGCCAGCATTATAAAGCTACTAGTTTATAAAGCTTGCCTTTCCCCTAATACAGCCTCACACTGAGTTCTCCAGTCATTCTACACCTGCTTCATTGCACATATCGTAGACAGACAATTGCTTTTCCTTCCTGAATTTCTGGCTAGATCATCAGCTCTATTGTATAATTTGTTAATCTGCAGCAATCTCCTGTGGGGAGTTATATAGCATGATCTCATCAGGACTATAACAATTTTTCTCCCATCTTAGCTCTAATAAGCAAGTTGCCATATATACAGCAGGATACTGTACTAAAAAGGCAATAAATATATAAGGAAAAATGATACCACATTAAGGTATAGTATGCATACCAAGTGCATCCAAAACCATCAAGGTCACAACCGCTTCTAAGTCTTGTCAGTCATTATATATATATATATATATATATATAGTTTATTTACTGTATTACAGGCCGTATAAAGTGCAATCAATAGGTGCAGTTTTTTTACATATTGTACATTCACATCAGTCCCTGCGCTCAAGGAGCTTACAATCTAAGGTCCCTATCTCACATACTAGGATCAATGTAGACAACAGCCAATTATCTACCAGTATGTCCTTTTGGAGTCTGGGAGGAAACCAGAGTACCTGGATAAAATTCACAATACCACAGAGAGAGCGATTGTGTCTCAAACTAAAGGCCTAAGTGCTGCAAGTGCCAACCACTAAGAAACTGTTACCCTTGTTAGATGTTAACTCCTTCCTGCCTCCCGCCTCCCAGCCCTTTAACAGTTCTAAAAGTCGGGAGGCGGAGATGGGCCTTCGAGCAATGTGACTGCTGTGAATGGCTCTCCCCCACTTTGTCTTTTTCCCTATATTGGCATTGTATCCACAGTAGCATTTGCGTAGGCAGAGCAGAGTAGGACTGGCCATAGCGGGATTACTTAGACGCAGTTGGCCAGCTTAAACATGTATTGCAATATGTGTGAACCAAATATCCCTATTTATTGCAAAGTCTGCTTGAAAGGGTATGTGCCAGTGTGCAGAGGGTCATTTAGAATTTCTGGCTGTCGCAGTTGTCACATGATCGGAAAACTCCCAATCACAAGTATGCATCAGAAGCCTACCAATCCTCTCTGGCTACTGTACTGGGAGATTGCAGGGAGAGCGGTAAGTTGCTTTTACAGGGCCTCATATATGCGACTGCTCGGCGTTAGGGCCCACCTGCAGAGAGGCCACATATATACATGTGGCCTGCGGGAAGGTGTTAAAGAGCTTTTTATTTTATCACTCACTTTCAGCTTAGGGCAAGTTAATAGTGATAATAACTCATCAAAAGCATATGTAAACCCAAAATTAAAACTGTAATATATTGCAGTTTACCAGCTATTATACATGGTGGCTGCATTAGTTTTAATTATTTAGCTTTTTCCTTTATATTCACCTGGTCATTTTTCTCATTAAAAAAAAACATTTCCATCCAACTCTTTCGAATTTTCTCATTACTGTGGTCCAAAATGAACATTTGCCCTAACTAATAATTAGAAAATGTTATTTTTTATTACACATTGAAAATTGAATCTTATAATCTTAAAACAAAAAATTTCAAATGAAATGTTACTTAAGCTTCAGGTGGCTCAGGTCAAAATTCTCATACACATCCTTTCATGGCAATCAGTACAGTTCTGACCATAGTAATGTTTATGATGAAGGTGAATTTACCAAATTTACTGGAAAATTCTGAGCATGTAAAAAGGCAAAAGAAAATATACCATCCCCTCAGGGAAACCGAGATGTCTGGGGGTCTCAGAAAGGAGGTGTGCTAGAATGAGTCTTGGGCTGAAACAGGGTCATCAGCCAACTTCACAGGTCCTTCTCTGCTGCCTTCAGGTTACTACAAGAGAGTCAGCACCATCGACCTACTGTACCGTTCCTGCTCTGCTGCCACCAGGTTGTCACAAGTGATCCTGCATAATCAGTCTACTGTGATGGTCCTACTGCATTGCTGCCAAGCCATGTTGGAAAGATCTATGCCCGCTATTCATCTGAGGAGCCCCTCTATCATCACCACAATCTGTCTACCCTATCCCAGGGTGCTGGCAATCGGGTCATTGATCCAACATTGCTGTGTTGTTAACACTATATACACCATGAAGAGAGTTAAGTCATATTCACACTCAAAACTCTGTTGGAATTTTCTATTTACTGATTTTCCTGCCTGGCCGGTTACCTGCGTCCAACTTTAGCCTACACTTGACTGAATTTGCTGTCCTCCACAATAACATAACAGTACATAACTTCCATCTCATTGTGTGCAGGATTGCTAACCTTCATTAAGCGCATCAAAGACACCAAGGGCCCCACTGTAGCCGGCAGAAGACTTCCACTTGGGACTATATATATAGTTCAAACATCCGGTTTAGCTGTTTTCACACTGTTCTGTTTGCAAGAGAAAGCCTAGGCCTAGCTCCCTTGCACAGGCAACTCTGTACGCTTGCTAAGATTAACAATCTGTTGCCTGCTGCTGCACACTAAGTCGGGAAAGCTACAGTTTATGCTGCTTAGGTCAAAAGTTCCATTTATTGAATCTCTGTGCACATTGTAAGTGTATTACTGGTATTGTTATATATTGTGCTGTAATACCCTGTTTGCTTGTTTTACAAAAGATAATATACTATACAGTTATCTACTGTAAATCCTCGAGTCTGCTTTTGGGCTGACCTTAAGTTATGGTGAAATTGCACTCTATTTTGTCTAAGGTGGTATAACCTGAGATGTCAGAGGGGTTGAGACCTTTAGCCGTTTCAGGGTAAGAACAAAGGATCCTAAATTCTCCTGTGGGGTAACGCTATAAATGTATAACTGACAGGTACTTTCTGACACATTTAATGGATGGAGGATAGAAATGATCAGACCATTACTGAAAATGCTCTGATGGCCATAGAGTCATTTTGCTCCTTTAAGCCTTGTGGCTATAAGACTATTCTAAAGGCTTTTTACATCCTGACACCCAACTACATCAGATGCAGCTGAATTGGCGGAGGATCTATCTAGAATGCTCATCTATATTACTCGCTGCAAAAGAAATTGTCCTTCAAGCTCATTTTTTTTGCTTCCCAGCTACAAAAATCTCATGGATTTTCCACATAAGTGCAGCCCTAATAACAGCAATAAATAGATGGCTTTCATCTTACTTTATGCCTTGTTAAATGATTATGACCTCAGGCTTTTACATTTACCTAGAACTTTGTGGATGATGGCTGGAGACTATGATTACAAGAGCCTTTGTGCAAGCAAATCAGAAGCAGTTTATTAAATCTTCTGCTCTGCACTCTGGTGACCTTCCTCCTATCTGACATTTATATGGCCAAAATTAGTTATGGTAATGAAGATAATATTGACAGTTATTTATTAAATAATTGGTCGGGGTAATATCATATTAAGTATTTAGTGAAACTTTATTTGTATGGCTCTGTCATATTTTTAGAAATTTACAGAATTGTATGCAGTAAACATACACAGTATTTATGTATACAAGACAAGAACAATATGGAACATGGAACACAGGACAGCCTGCTCAGTAGAACATCCAGTATAGTAATATGGAACAAGGAATAATCCCAAAATGAACATACAATGATTAATGACCTACTAACTGCTAAAACCAATGGCCATTACTCCATATTCATACTCCTTGACCTTTCCGCTGCCTTTGACACAGTCGACCACCCGCTCCTCCTCAATAAACTCCACTCCATCGGCCTCCGTGACTCTGCTCTCTCCTGGTTCTCCTCTTACCTTTCTCAGCGCACTTTCAGTGTCACATACAACTCATCCTCCTCCGCTCCGCTTCCTCTTTCTGTTGGGGTACCCCAAGGTTCTGTTCTTGGGCCCCTCCCGTTCTCTCTCTATACCTCCTCCCTGGGCCAACTGGTAACCTCCCATGGCTTCCAATACCACTTCTATGCTGATGACACCCAGATCTATCTCTCCACTCCCCAGCTCACCCCCTCAATCTCCTCACGTATCACAAATATACTAAGCGACATATCAGCATGGATGTCACATCACTACCTTAAACGCAATCTTTCAAAAACTGAGCTTGCAATATTTCCTCCTCCCTGATCCCCCACTCATGACTTTACCATTAAGGTCAACAGCACAACCATTGGTCCTTCCCCTCATGCCAGGGTGGTAAGCGTAATCCTAGACTCTGACCTCTCCTTTGGGCCCCACATCCACTCACTGGCTAAATCCTGCTGCCTCAACCTCTGAAACATTTCCAAAATCTGCCCCTTCCTGACCAATGACACCACAAAACAACTTATCCACGCCTTGGTTATATCCCGCCTCCATTACTGCAACTCCCTCCTCACTAGTCTACCGTTACACAGGCTATCCCCCCTGCAGTCTATTATGAATGCTGCTGCTAGAGTCATACACCTTACCAACTGATCAGCTACTGCTGCCCCTCTCTGCCAATCCCTCCACTGGCTTCCACTAACCCAACGTATACAATTCAAAATACTAACCACAGCTTACAAAGTCATCTACAACACTGCCCCTAGCTACATCACCAACCTCATCCACAGATACCGCCCAAATCGCCCACTCCGCTCCTCCCATGATATCCTCCTCTCTAGCTCCCTCATCACCTCCTCCGACGCTCGCCTCCAGGACTGCTCCAGAGCCTCTCCCATCCTCTGGAACTCCCTACCACAGCATGACCGGTCAGCCCCCACCCTGTCTGCCTTTAGGAGATCTTTGAAAACTCACTTCTTCAGGGAAGCCTACCCCACCTCCACCTAAGAACTGTACTTGAATCACCTCCACCAGATCATCCCCCGCAGCTATCACCTTTTGTATCACCTCCCCCTTCCTTTAGATTGTAAGCTCCATGAGCAGGGCCCTCCTATTCATTCTGTACTGAAATGTATTGTAATTGTACTGTCTCCCTTACATTGTAAAGCTCTGCGCAAACTGTTGGCGCTATATAAATCCTGTATAATAATAATGAGTAAGCACAGGCCACATGTGAGCTAGGTGCAACATGGTGTGGCTGCAGAACACACACAAAGGTAGAGTGTGCTGAACTGGATGTAATGAAAATGTTCCAATAAATTTCAACCAGACCTGGTGGGTGAGTAAATCCATCTGGTGCCACATACAAAACTCACAGCAGTGATCCTGCACTTTGAGTGATGCTGACAGCGTCTGCAGAGAGGGGTGGAAATGCAGCCTTGCCAATCCTACTCAACAGGGCAGCTGCTCCAAGGAGGTAGATGTAGTCCTTGAACTTTCCCTACTCCTTCTAAACCTTTCTCTAATGCCAAGCACTCTCCCTGACAGACAGGGAACCTGTCCTTATGCTAGTCACTTCACAAATGCACGCCAAATCTCAGGGCCAGGGGCTTAAAAAATCCCTTACCCACTATTGCCGTGGAGGTCAGGAGGGGACTAGTGTCCAATCAGACAGCCACTTTCAAGTGACTATAGGAAATCATAGAGGAGATAAACTCCCAAAGATTTCCTTCCCTTTCTGTATTGCTGTGTTGGTCAACTGCCACCTACAGTGGGGAGTACAGACTGCACCTGCCTACACATACACACACACAAACACACACACACACACACACACACACACACACACACACACACACACACACACAAACACATATATATATACAGTATTATATATATACTGTATGTATATATACTGTATATACAGTATATAATACTGTATAGGAGATATGTCAAAATTTTACTTACAGTTGTTATTGAGATTTGCCTGGCACATTATCCTAGCCATACATAGCTTAACTTTCTCTTCTCACTCAGTAAGTAACTCAGTTGATCCACCCATCATTGTTGACAGTATAAAGGGGGGAATTTCCATTGCCAGTTATTTTCTTTCAGACAGCCAAGGCACTCAAGGTTGTCTGAATAAAGTGGCGCTACAGAGCAGTGACGCAGTCACTGTTCAGACTGTCAAGATGTTGAGCTGGGTGGTGCTTCAAATTTCAGCCAAATGAGCAAAAAAATCAGAGGTAGTTTGAGTTGTTCTAGGCCCGCTTTAGCAGCTTTGTTCTCTCTATTCCCCCTCCCAGCCTTTCAACCTTCTAATCTATAGGTGTCCTTAGTGTGGGGAGCAGGAGGAGCTGAGTTGCTGAGAGAGTGACTTGAATGACTTCATTGCTCCTGCTGTGGACAGTATAGGCTTCTTTTAAAGCTTATGTATCTATTTGTACATAAAGTAAATACTTGAATATTTATACCCTGGACATAGGTTCATTTTGTAAGTTTAGGGGAGCTTGGATTTCACTAAGGAATGTTGCCGAAAAAGTTAGTTGACCCAGCACATAAAGGTAACATGTAGGCAAGAGAAAAAATAGAAAGAAATTATGCCAGTCAATAAGTCACAGAAATAAATAGGGTGAATGAAGGGATAAAAAAGAAATGCACAGAGATGGAAAAGTGTAAATATAGAAGAATGTAGGTTTTCAGACAACAGACATGCTAACAGTATCACTCCAAATGTGCAGTACAGGAGAACTCTGGGCTGTGAGTGTCAGAGGAGGAAACTAAAGCGAGTGAATTGGTTTACCCAAACCAGGATATAAACAGATCAGACAAAAAAATTCCAATTTAAAAGATTATTTACAGTAAAGATGATTAGATTTCCTTTTGAAAGAAAAAAAATAATATAGCCTTCTTATAGATTAAGTCTATAAAAACAAAAGAAAATAGAAAAATCCAGCAGATTGCGTATACTCGATCTCTGAAATGAATGGAAGACTTGGAATCAGAAGCCCAGTGGTGATGAGACAGATAGCCGGCCATGCTGAAAGAAGTGATTGCGAACAGACACTCTTGAAAACATGTTTCTTGGTTTAGAAAAATAGCTATCAAGAGATAATATCCAACACCTGTGAACTCTATTTTGTCTGGAACTGGTAGGATATAGCATGGTTTCCTGATGTCCATAATCATGAGAATCTTCAACTCACCTCACCAGACTGGTTGAAGTGGGTGACAACCATTTTCTGTCTATGTTCAGAGATAGACCAAATGTTGACTAGAAATTGCACTTTAGGTAAGTAGGATAAATGTGACAATAGCCTACGTGGGACATTACTTCTGCATAGATTTATAATGTAGTATTTTCATTGATATGGTTGTAGAGAAAAAAAGTAACAAGGCGACAAGGGGAATTGTTGACAGTACTTGTTTTGGCAGGGTCTTGTTAAGAGAGAGCTTAGGAAAAAAGCTTTCAGCAAGTAAGGGAAGCAAGTCTGTAATGGCCATGTTTTCTGGATAGCTGATAGCATGAAAACCTAAATTCAGGAATTAGCATATCACATAGTCCTTTTTAATCTAAAAGACCATTTTAACTGTCCTTTTATGTCAATGATTTCTGGTTTAGATCAGGCTGTGTGAGGAGCATATACTTCCCTTCCATTAGCTGTCTTGCTCAGCCATCAGAGCTGGAGAAAGTCCTGGAACTTCTGGGTATCAAGAAACATGTAATCCCTTCTCTTACCTCTCTACAATATAGTGATCAGTGTTTGAGCACCCAATTACAAGACTCAAGGGCTGGCACATATGGGTAAGGGGACCTCCAGGAAGTTCTGGGTTTAGACCTTTGGGGGACCCCTCAACATAGCCTGTCCTGAATTTGACCAACCTCGTAATTTCGGGTGAAACTTGCTAGCAGTTTTACCCTATTCGAGATCACAGAGTGTTGGATTTGCCCCTTGAACAGTGTCAACAGGGGGAGTGAGCTTCTCACTGTGATAAATCAATGCTGGGAATTAACTTCACTCCCACACGATGGGGTCAAGTGAGCAGGCTCCCAGTACAGAAAAATATTCTGTCCATAGAAGCAAATGAATTACATCATTTCAAAGTAATTTACAATATTTCAAAATCTGCAACTCTCATTAAAATGACAGTTGGGAGCTATTCACACTAGACAGGTACGTTCCACAGTTGTCACTGCTAGAAAATGCCATGCAGCCATCACTGAAGTGCATGCATGCAGATGGGAAGTGGGTGCAAGATCAGCAGCCCTGAGACATAAAGAAGGATAGAAAAAGATGAAAGTAAAACAAATGGCTATTGTTTATGATGCACAATCCTTTAGTCAACTCTTTAAATGTCATACAATTAGGTTTTACATCTACTCTGAAGTAGCATTAAACCCTCAGCATTTTTTAACTTAACACATTGAGCACAATGAAATAAACATTCCCCTGTAAACTATTTAAACTAGTTGTTACAATTCTTACCCCGGCACTTACAGTTTACAACTTTCATTGGTGCTAGCTCCTGCTGTCCCAGTGCTGCTTTCCTGAACTTCAGATGGACAGTGCAGTCTCCAGGAAGTCTGTTAGCTTGGAGAAGGGGTGGGGGCAGGGGAATACCTTGCCATCCTAAGTTATGGGGCTGTGTGTTTCTATTGATTTGCACAGTGTAGGGAGACACATCTCTAGTCCCTGGATGCAAGGGTGACTCCATAGGATGCTGCAAGAGAAAAGAAGCCACCCTGAAACTGGGAACCTAGGGCAGCAGTCATGAAAAACATCAGATATATTTGTGAAGCTGTCAGTACTCTTTTAGAACAAACTCTATTTTTTTTTTATTATAATTTGCCTCTATAACAATGAGAGAAATGTATAGGCACTAACCTTCAAGATCTGAATGAGTGTTAGCTGTATAAAGTCACATTAAAAACGTGAGTTTTTTAGCATTTTGTAGTGTTTTTGCATTAGAGTTTTGCCGAGTTCTTCTGCATTTGCTGTCTTTAGCAGTTTTTAGCATTTTTTTATTTAAAAAATTTTTTTTAGTAAAAAAAAGTTCAGAAAACGCTGGTTTTCCGTGTTTTGCCACATTTTTCAGTGTAAGTCCTCATGCACACTGAACGTTTTTACAACTGCTGTTTTTAGCTTTTGATGTTTTGTGACGTTTATTTCTACAGCTAGTAAACCCCCAGCATGTTATCCTATGTGTCCATGCACACATAGACTGTAATCAACATTTTTTTGCAGGGACATTTTTTGGCTGGAAAAAAAACCCTGGACTAGTGGGTTTATAGAGGAGTTTTTTAGCTGTAAAAACGCTCTAACACTGAAAAACACGGCAAAACGTGGTAAAACTTGGTAAATCATGGTAAAATGCCGCAAACCGTTGTTTTTGGACTTTTTTTACCAAAAAAATTTTTTTTTTAAATAAAAAAAAGCTAAAAAATGCTAAAAACCGCAAACGCGGCAAAATGCAGCTAAATGAGGCAAAACGCCACTAAACACTAATGCAAAAATGCTGAGAAAAAGCTGAAAAACTCAAGTTTTTAATGTGAATTTACACAGTTAATGTTACCAGCGTTCTCAAAATGTCCATTGTGCATGAGGACTTGAAGCGTTTTTACAGCTAAAAAAACTCCTCTAGAAACCCACTAGTTCTTGTTTTTTTTGCAGCCAAAAAGCGCCCCTGCCAAAAAAACGCTGATTACAGCCTATGTGCGCATGGGCACATAGGATAACATGCTGGGGGGTTTACTGACTGTAGAAAAAAATGCCAAAAGCCAAAAACAGCCGCTGTAAACGTCCAGTGTGCATGAGGACTTATACTTGAGTTTTGCAGCTATTGATTGTCACTAGCTGCAAAAACCACATGAGGGCAGTATTTTTCCACACAAACCAGTGGAATATTATTTAAAAAAAAATGTTTCCTATTTGAAAATAGTTCAAAGTAAGATTTGCAGGAGTTGTTGGCACTGGCAGCTGAACTTCTAAGGAAATGATAATATCTTTACTTGTTTTATGCTAACATTACCAGCTGTTATTTTTGGTGTGATTGTAATGATCCGTAGGAAAGCAAAAAAAAAAGTCATATTGTGCAATACGCTATACAGGACATTGGAATATTTAATCTGTTTTAACAGATTAAAAAATAAATTGGAGCATGTGCAACTTCAAAGGGGTCTGCAAAGCCACATCTGCATTTTTCCGCGTGTTAACGAGAAAGCTGTGCTGTGACCACTATTACGTTGGGCTATTTTAGAAAACGTACGAGGGAGAGAAGGAATACATTTAACACAACAATACTTTTTTCTTTTTAGCAAAAACATACATGCTTTGCAGAAGGGTTTACACTTGTTACCACTCAAATGTGTTTTTTAAATTTTGGGTGGATGCCAGTAGCGTGTGCCTTGCCTCCTATTTTTTTGTGACAGTTTAGAGACTCAAATAAAATTGCAGGCTGAAGAAGACTTCAGCCCTTTCTAATTGTGACGTTACCAGTGCTTAGATGTGGTGGCAGCATTCGTTTTTTATCCTTTATTTTCACCTAGTGATCCTGTGAGGAACACACTTAAAGGATAAGTTCACTTTTTAGTAAAAAATAATGAATGCACATTTTTTTGCAGCTAAATAAATGTTAATGTATTATTTTGTCTGCAGGAGCCTGTAAAGCATTGCATCAGCAATCAGCAGATCACTGGTGCCATGCAGGTCTCCTGAAGACCTGTCAGTATATCTGCTTGCCCATTGTAGTCTCTCATTCACAGAGGACTGTGAATGAGTGACATAGCCGGACCAGGCCAGGCCGGAGAAGATCCGCCGCTAGCTGTCAAAGTGGGGAGCGGGGTGGAAAGGGGGGCAGTCTCACAGTAACATGTTACATGTTACACCCTGAATATGGGTGTAACATGTTACAAAAGGGGAACTTATCCCTTAATGTGCCAGGGTGACAACATTCAGGCAATGTATTGTATGTACAGAGGAGCAGAGTTGTAACCCTTGGACAGGATTACAGAACAACTCCTTCTTTCCTCTTCTTCATAACATAGGGGGAGATATTAAAACAGAATGAGCCCCCCAATAATGTATTTGTTTTCTCTTTTTATTTTCTCTTTTTTTTCACCTAGTGAAAGTCTGTTTTTTTTTATTTTCTTTAACAGGCCAAGCCACCCAGAAAGTCACCCAGTAAGTCTGTTTTTTTTTATTTTCTTTAACAGGCCAAGCTGTCCAGCAAAAGGGTTGAGACAAAGCATTTACCACTTACAAGGTTGCTTACAATGGTCAACTTATTCATTTCTGTAAAACCTTTTTCCCAAAAGGATAAAAAACTGTTTTGCTGTAACTGCTTATAAAGCATTTCTGGAGTTCGGCTTTAATTTGTTAGTCAAGCCCTTCTAAATCTACTGGTACATCTAACACTACCCTCTCCCCAGATTGACAATGCTGCTGTCCAAAGATTTCTGTTGCTCTTCCAGTGGAGTGGAGACACCCTAAAATAGGAGGTGTACTAGTTTCTGGATCACCATTTAATAAAGGAGAAAAAACCTAAATACACCAAATCTAATGCAGCCACTAAGGATTAGTAAACTGCAATATATAAAATTTTTGTTTTGGGGTTTAATACCACTCTAAGTAGTTCATAGAGATAGCTGGAAATAATGGTAACCAATAAGAGTGCAGATCAGGCAGGGAGCACAGGAAGTTCTAAACTCATAATGTTACTGGCAGGATTAACAGTTATTTTTTGCACTAATTGAACTGATTTAAAGGCCAAGTTCACCTTTAGGAACACGTTACATGTTACATTCATTTTAGGGTGTAATATGTAACTTGCCGCTTATTACCCGGATCCAATCCAGTATAAATACTGTATCCAATACTGTATAAAAGTAGTTCATTTTTTGGGTTTGCATACAATGTAATCAGCCTCTTGTTGTGTAGCTTAGAGTACCTAATGACCCAATTCACAGACCATTTCTACAAATGGTGCTTATTGCGTACAAAGCCGTCCACCATACTGTCCTAAACTACATCACCGACCTAATATCCAAGTACCGCCCAGCACGCACACTTCGCTCCTCACAAGACCTCCTTCTCTCTAGTTCCCTGGTCTCTTCCTCCCATGCCCGCCTCCAGGACTTCTCCAGGGTGTCACCCAGCCTCTGGAACTCCCTGCCCCAACCCAGAAGATTATCACCTACTCTCCTCTCCTTTAGGTGCACCCTGAAAACCCATCTCTTCAGGGAAGCCTACCCTACCCCCTGCTAACTTGCCGACCTCCTCCACTCTTCCTACCACTCCATCCCCCACAGCTATCTCCTCCTGTGCCACCATCCCCTCCCTCCTAGATTGTAAGCTCGAAAGAGCAGGGCCCTCAGTCCCCTCATGTTTTGCATTGTATTGTTATTGTTCTGTCACACGTTCTGTCCCCCTTTGTAATGTACAGCGATGAGCAAACTATTGGCGCTTTATAAATACTGTATAATAATAATAATAATAATAATTGCTGGAGCTTAGCTTTTATATCATTGTTAAGAAACAACATGGAATCACACACAAGTAACATATTGTAAATGTTCTGTGTCTTGTAGGTTAAAACCGAACTCCGGGCATACAGTGAAATGCGTAGATGAAATATATATATATAAGGGAACTGCCTTTTCTCTCTTGTTTCATTGGAGAGCACAGCTTCTGCTTTAGATCATAAAATACAAGGTACAGTGCCACCTGCAGGAGTAGGATACTAGGTACAAAAAAAGAAGAAATAAAAGACAGCTTGGGGGTAACCCTAGAAGTTGGACATAACTCCCTCACACTGTAGAATAGCTGTCAGGGCTCCGGGGTATGACCAGAGGTATGTGACTGACGCAGGGAAACGATATAATTTATTAACTAGTTGCTGACCGCAGATAGCCGAATGACGGCTTCACTGCGGCCGGCCAGTTCTGGGGGGACGTCATATGACGTCCCCCCAGAACGCGCTCTCCTGCGCGCCCCAGGGGGCGCGCACCCGGCGATCTCCGTGATCGCTGTGTCCTACGGACACAGCTGATCACGAGATGTGGTAAAAGGCCAATCATACCGGCCTTTTACCACGTGATCAGCGGTGTCCAATGACATGCTGATCACAGGGAAATGCAAGTGCCGGTTCTCGGCTGCACTTTCCTCACGCTGTCAGATCGTGAGGAAAGTACTGCCGAGAACCGGCAGTTGTCAGAGCGAGGATCGGCACCGATCATCAGGGCCACTGATGATCAGTGCCCTGATGATCGGTGCCCAGCAGTGCCACCCACAAGTTCCGCCCACCTGTGCCCAGCAGTGCGCCCACTAGCTCCGCCCACCTGTGCCCAGAAGTGCACCCACCTGTGCCCAGCAGAGCACCCACCTGTGCCCAGCAGTGCACCCACCTGTGCCACTCTGCAGGTGTGTGACCTGTGCCCAGAAGTGCCACCTACCTGTGCCCAGCAGTGCCACCCACCTGTGCCCACCCACCTGTGCCCACCAGTGCCACCCACCTGTGCCCACCAGTGCCACCCACCTGTGCCCACCCACCAGTGCTACCCACCAGTGCAGCCCAGCAGTGCTGCCAGTCAGTGCCACCAGTCAGTGCCCAGCGGTTGTGCCAGTCAGTGCCGCCAGTCAGTGCCCAGCAGTGATGCCAGTCAGTGCCATCTATCAGTACCCATCATCAGTGTCACCTATCAGTGCCGCCTATCAGTGCTGCATATTAGTGCCGCCTATCCGTGACACCTCATTAGTGCTGCCTATCAGTGCCGCCTATCCGTGCCACCTCATTAGTACTGCCTATCAGTGCCCTTTAGTGCTGCCTATCAGTGCCCATCAGTGCTGCCTCATCAACGCACATCAGTGAAGGAGAAAAAATACCTGTTTGAAAAATTTTATAATAGAAACAAAGAAACTTTTTTTTTTTTTTCAAATTTTTTGCACATTTTTAATTTATAGCGCAAAAAGTAAAGTGCCCAGTGGCGATTAAATACCACCAAAAGAAAGCTCTATTTGTGAGAAAAAAATGATCAAAATGTCATATGGGTACAATGTTGCATGACCACGCAATTGTCAATCAAAGTGCGGCAGCGCTGAAAGCTGAAAATTGGCCTGGTAAGGAAGGGGGTATAAGTGCCTGGTAGGCAAGTGGTTAAAGACTAACAATACAAACATAAACGCAGTGCAATACTAAAGCATAACACAGTGCAAATGAACCAAACCAAACCACCCACAGATAACAGTACATACAATGCAAGCGTCGTCAGGCAGGCCGGGTCAATAACAATCGGGCAGGTAGGTACAGGGGGTCAGGCAGAGAATGGTCGGGGTCACAAGCCAGGGATGAAACAGGAGAAGTCAGCAGAGGTCCAGATCAGGCAGGGTCAGCAACGAATCAGTCAGACAGGGACAGGAACAGGAACAGGGATGCAAGTAACAAGATACAGGGCCCAGGAAAAACACACACCAAGGCAGAGACTGCAGGTCTGGCCATCCCTTAAATACACCTGCATGATCAGCTTCAGGTGTTTGGCTGGCTGCAGGGTTGAGTCTCTGATTGCCGGGAGCACCCGCTGGCCAGCCCTGGTACTGCAGCCCACAAGGCAGGTGAGTCCCACCATTACTGGCAAGTTCATTCCTGACAATAGCTCTGATAGAGCTGATTGGAACACTTGAATCCAATGATTTGGAGGGGTGTCCCAATACTTCTGGCAATATAGTGTATGTGGATGATTGGTGGGTGGGCTTTAACACTGAGAGGCTGCATGTATGCAGGGCTGGTGTTTCCACTAGGCAAACTAGGCAGCCACCTAGAGTGCACTGCCACCTAGGGGTGCCTGGGTGCAGCTCAGGCTAGCACTCCCTCTTTGTGGGAAGCCACCACATCATGAATGGTCCTTCAGCTGAGAGGAGGGGAAGCAGAAGCTAGGAAGAAAGGACAAAAGAAGATGCCTGGTGTCTGGGGCCAGTGTAGCAGTGGAGCTGCCGTTCCTTCCAGTGTTCCTCTCAGACTCAGTCCCTTACCGCAAGCCGGCTGGCCACTGCTGATCACTGTGGCATTCCAGCCCTTCTCTTCCCATTCATCAGCAGAGGAGGAAGGTAACGTCCTAACTCTGATGCCTCGTGTCTGTGTTAGGGTGACCTGTTCACCCATCACATGTGCAATGTGTCAGTAAGTAATGACATCATCACGATCCCACAGCCTGCTCTTCTAGTGCCTGCTGGGCCTGCTGATCTGTGTCAGTGTTGGTGGTGGTGTGTTGTGTTGGATCTGTCACTGTGTGGGATCGCTCAGTTCAGCTGCCTGCTGTCACAGCGTTTTATCTCCCCCCATTGCCTGGGGAATTCCTGCCTGGGATCTGTCAGAGTGTGCATCCATCATCCTCCACTCACTGCAACTGTCACCCTGCCACTGCCACAGCCACGACCAGCCACAGACACAGTCTGTCCGCTGGTGACATCTTATGGCACTTATTCTTTCAAATTAAAAGAAATTGATTTATTATTTTCTACTGTTTTTAGAAACTTTTATTTATTTATTTATTTTGGGGGGGGAGTAACTGGTCTTGCCTAGGGCGCAATATAGTCTACGTGTATGTGTGTGAAATTTAAACATTTCTGTGCTGAGAGTCTGCACCCTGCACATTCCCAGCACAGTTACCGGCGGGCGCAAGAAAGCTCCTGATACCTACTTGCTATCGGGAGCTTTCTGGTCATGTGACCGCTGTGACTGCCAATCACATGTTCACCAGACAAATGATTGGAATGCCCACCTCCTGGCACTTAGAACCTCTTAAAGGGCGGTGGTGGGAAGGAGTTAATAAAGGGTGACACCAGCTGCGGTGAGTATTTCCTATGTGTGCCTCCTCTGAATGTAGCAACCATCCATCCCGGGGCAGCCTGCCCCTCCTCTGGCAGAGACTGTGCAAAGTACTGACACCATGTGGAGGACAGCTGATTACTGGATGGGAAGTAAAGCACAGTATGACCTATATGAGATTGATAATTCAGGTGAGCTTCTATATTGCACTGTGCAGGAGCACTGATAACCACGGAGTGAAGTCACTAATGGAAGAAGTTATTCCACTACACTCATCTTGATGGGAACTGAGTCTCTAGCCTAGGGGCGGACTGACCATTTGGGAACTCGGGCACTGCCCGAGGGCCCCGGGTCAGTAGGGGCCCCCATGAGATGCCCCTGGTACCTTTTTCATAGGCTTTTTTGAGTTTGGGCAAGGACACAGGGGCCCATGATCCCCTATTGCCCGGGGGCCCCATGAGTTGTCAGTCCGCCCCTGCTCTAGCCCTATAGCACTGGACTTTGGGTTTATTTTATATCTTATTTTGAGTGGACACGTTTTTATTATGTTGGTTTATGTTTCTATAGTCTTGCAACGCTGGTGTTTGAGAGTAGTACCCAGCAGTAGCAGCGCTACTCATTTTTATGACTTTTGTAGCACTGAACAAGGGAAACAATACCCAGTAGGGTATAGCACTGTTATCATATTTTGTATATATTGGTTTGCAGCACCGAATTCTGGGAGTAATCACCCAGTAGAGCATACCACTTTTTTCCCTGTTTTCTTTTGCAGAGCTGGGTTTCATTTACAATACCCAGTAGGAATTGTAGGGTTGTTTTATTATATATGACTTATGAATGTTCGAAAGCACTGCTTATTTGCATGAAAATCCTGCTGGTGGATGTTTTCATAGCTTTAGATATTGTGGATAGAAATATACACACACAGAGTATATTGAATCTATACTGTTTATTGAAATAAGTGCCAAACTGCCTTACATTATTATGTATTACATGTGGGGACACATAGAGTGTTGGCAGCTATTTCCCTGATAACAACTATGAATTATCTGGTAGCGCATAAGTAGATTGTTTTTTTCATCTTTTTAATTTTGTTCTTTCACTTAAAGTGTTACTAAACCCAGGGCCCTGCATTCACTATATCTGGTCTCCCACAGTACACAGAACATGGAAGTGCAATTATTTTAGTGAATATAAACTGCTAAATACCTTTTCTCATCAGCAGTTAGAGCATTGATAGTTACATAGTTAGTCTGGCTGAAAAAATACAAAAGTCCATCCAGTTCAACCATTAAAAAAAAAAAGTTATAATCCTATACACACAATTGATCCAGAGGAAGACAAAAACCCAGCAAAGCATGATCCAATTTGCTCCTGCAGGGAAAACAAATTCCTTCCTGACCCCCCGAGAGGCAATCGGATATTCCCTGGATCAACAGCAGTCTTGTGACTTCTATCAGTATTCAGCTGAGCACTGGTTAAAGCTTGTAGGAGGACTTTTCTTTCTGCTCTAGGAGGATGCAAAACCCCTGACCTCTGTCTGGACAGTGCTGATTGGCCCTGTGCTGATCACATGCACTCTCCCACAAAAAAAAAACCTCTCTAGCAATATACACTAAACTGAGCATGTGCAGAATTGCAGAATTACAGTTCAGGAGATAAGATGTGGACATTATAACAAGGGGAGGGGGTGTGATCAGATAAATCAGGATCAAATGGCCTGTTTACAAAATGCAGAGGATTAACCCCTTAGGTTCCATAGTGAGTATAACAAGCATGCTTTACTGCATATACAGACTGATTTTACTGTCGTGGGTTTAGTAACACTTTAACTTGATTGCTTTCACAGATAGCTGTGGGAAGGTCACAGGTATTCTTCATATGGACATCAGGGGTATTTTCGACCCCAAAATTTTTCCCTTGCCCTCCAAAGGAGCTAATCAGGTAGAGATCAGAATCAAAATGTTAGTTCTGAAACCCAGAAGTGACAAAATCATTGTTGCTTCCAGCTTCAATTGTAACAGAGGCTCGGTCTTTACCAATCCCGACCATTTACCACAGTCATGGGCTTCCCAGAGGAATGGGAGTGCCTGAGAAGCATTGCTGTAAAAGTGAGTAGGCAGCTGTAGAACTGATCAGAGGCTGTAAAAAATGAAAAAAAGATCATGGCTGCAACTGCAGTCCTAGTCTTAGTATAGCCACTTGCTGACAGTCAATGTATAGTATACCTATGGTGGTCGGTAAGTGGTTAAATAAAGCCTACTCTGCTGTGGGACAAGCAGGGCCGCTGTTAGATATCACGGAGCCCCGTACAGCCCCCCCCCCCCCCCCACCACCACCACCACCAGAGAAAATATCAAAATTATATTAATAGTAAAAATACACTAAAAACTTTATTAATGGACACAATCCCAACCAAATTCCTGTGAAATCTAAATGATAAAACTGTACTGAGTTCATAAATAAAGCTGTGTGTAATTGAGGTCTTGGGGCTCATTCACATGGGTGCTGTGGCCTGTAGAGTGGGGATCAGTGGTTTGTTTTTGCGGCTGTCGCTGTTTGCAGGCAACCTGTGTTACACTGGAAATACTGCAGGTCCTAACTTGACAAGCATATGGGTGCAGGTGTACAGCCCTGAACACAGACAGTGAGCATTCAGGGACACTTCCCCATGTCTGCTCACCTGTCAGATTAAAACCTGTGTTCGTACAGCTGCTGTGTCCCCATAGTGTAACAATTGGCTCCAACCACATGAACAACCCACTTAATCATGCTGTACAGGGCACAGGACCTGTGTGAATGGTGGCATTTTTGAAATATTTTTTCCCTCAGCCCATTAATTTCAATGGGCTGCCTAACATGTGGGAACATGCAAAAATACTGTAGGCATATTATTTTAAATGTGTGTTGCACCTAACCGCACAGTAGTGTGGTGCCATGCGTTTTGGTGGCTGTGAATGCGTCTGTGTCAGGGGCGGACTGACCATTTGGAGAACTCAGGCACTGCCTGAGGGTCCCGGGGTCAGTAGGGGGCCCCATGAGATGCCCCTGGTACCTTTTTCATAGACTTTTTGACTTTGGGCAAGGACACAGGGGCCCCATGATCCCTTATTGCTCAGGGGTCCCATGAGTTGTCAGTCCGCCCCTGGTCTGTGTTTACTAGATGTGTGGAGGTGCAATTAAGTTTTCATCATGGTATCTGCGCACATCTGCAGAGGACATTGCATTGCTTTTCTGTGCAGGAAAATGCATGCTCTTGCATGCATTTCTTCACCACAAATGGTGTGAACAAGTCCTAAGGGTCGGTTCACACTATAGAAACACAGTCTAGATGAGTTCTGAATGCGTTTTGCATCCATGTTTTTGATGTGTTTTTTGCGCATTCCGGTGTGTTTTGATGCGTTTTTGATGCATGCCAGTGCGTTTTTTATGCATTCCAGTTCAATTTTTCCCCTCTTTTTCTCTTCAATTTAATTAGAGACATGTGCATTCCAGTGGGGTTTTTCCCAGTACAGTTCCAGAACAGTTCTGTGCAGAAAAATGCAGCATGTCCTATTTTTTTTCTGCATCTAGATTTGCAGATGGAACAGGTGATGACAGGGGGTGTGTGTGTGCGTGGGGGGGGGGGGGGGGGGGTCAAGTTTTAAAAGGGAGAGAGGTTTGTATCAGTGAACAGAAAGAGATCAGAAGTCTGGAGGAGAGGAGAGAAACAAAGTTGCAATCAAATGTAAAGAGAAGGAAACTTGAAAGTGTCAAAGTTGTGGAGCAGAGCAGGAGCACCTCTAACATTCACAATACTGAGCTGCTGTGTGATAGAATGACAGGAGGCTAACAATGGAATTTAGCTGTTGTAGATGGGCTTGTCTGCTGCCCGGGCCCCCCTCTGCAGCTGATGGGGCTGGGCCCCCTACAGCAGGGGCCGGGGGTACCCCCTTATCAGCGGCCCTGGGGACAAGCATGCATAATGCAGTGAGTGGTCAGGAGTAGGTAACGCACAAGGTTCAGGGTCATTAGTAAGTAACACAAAATTATTTCGCAAGCAATAATGACCCATAGGTAGGGTAGCAGTTTTAACTTCCCTGTCTTGTCAATTGACATTGATGAGAGTTGTGCTACGCATAGAGAAGCCAGCCTGTGTGCATTGTCTGTACAGGCATGGCCCATCAGATACCAAACGACAATAACATCCTCCTTCATGAAATGATAGGAAGGCACAAAATGTACTATTTCCCCTGGCTGACTGCAAAAAAGTTGTACCTACGCCCTCTTAACATCAGGTGGGCCCCGGCCTCCCACTTAGGTGGTCCTGTGGTTGATCCAGCTATGGCTGACAATCCCTTTATCTTGTTAAGACAAATTTTATTTTATTTATTTCAGGTACTTATATAGCGCCGTCAATTTATGCAGCGCTTTACATTTATTGTACATTCACATCAGTCTCTAACCCTCAAGGGGCGTACAATCTAAGGTCCCTAACTTACATTCATACATACACATACTACAATGCATACTGCTGCATTTAAAACAATCGCTTTGTTGAATGTTTTTATAGACATCATCTATTACCTTGTCATGAAAACAGTGTTAAACCCCAAACCAAAAATGTAATATATGGCAGCTTACCAGTCATTAGATGTGGTGGCTGCATTCGTTTTTTTGTTCTTTTTTCCCCTCTGTTTTCACTTGATGATCTAGCCAGTAACACATGGCTTGTATTAGAGTGCCCCCACTCTAGATGAAGGAGCACAGGGGTGCCTTTGGAAAGCAGCAATGTCAGTCCTGGGCGGAGGGGAGTGTTAGATGTACTAGCAGATTTAGATACACTAACAAATTAAAACCAAACTCCAGCTAACACTTTATAAGCAGTTACAGCAACAGTTTTTGTTTTCTATGGGGATAAAAGTTGTAAGCACTGCTGTCATTGTTAAATGGTTTGTCTCAACCCTCCAACTGCTAGATCTGCAGGAGAGCTTGTTCTGTTGAAAAATAACAGACTCGACCAGATCACCAGGTGAAAATAAAGGAAAGAATAACTAAAAAAGAAAACTATTGCAGCCATCACATCTAAGAATTGGCAAGCTACTATATAATAAATGTTTGCTTTTTGGTTTAATATTTATTTTATTTATTTATTACAGAAACTTATATAGCGTCAATTTACACAGCGCTTTACATATATATTGTACATTCACATCAGTCCCTAACCCTCAAGGGGCGTACAATATAAGGTCCCAAATACACATTCATACATACACATACTAGGGCCAACTTAGACAGGATCCAATTAACCTACCAGCATGTCTTTGGAGTGAATATAAATGATATAATAAAATATTGTTTTAATATAAGATATATATATATTTTAAATAAATGTGGATAGTTGGTCCCATTGTCCAATAAAATCTGCAGCGCTGTGCTTTTTTTTTCTCTTTTTACAATTTTTTTTTTACAATTTTGTATTTTGCTATCTTTAGTTCATGAGGATATAGATTGTATTTTATAAGCAGTTGTGGAGGTAGAGACCAGCAGCATGGCCTGACATTCAAAGTTGCTTTAGCAGATGCATTCATGAAAAATTCACAGGAATATTAATGTATGAAAGGGATCCTTATACAATCTTGGTTAGTTACCTTCTATTCCAACAACTTATTGGACAATGCTGACCTAGCCCAGGAGGCAATATGATTTCCAGGGAGCTAATGCGCTCTCTGTTTCATCCACTGCACTCCCTTGTCCTCCTGGGAGAGAGCAACAAACGCTGCGCAATCCAAAATTGATGAGGTATCAGTCCACTGTGACAGCTGGTGGAGGCCCCAGCTGCACTCACTTCAGCAACTTCACAGTCATACTTACACACATTCAAAAAACATTCATCTTGCTGCTGCTGGCATTGACTCATATTGGTTCTATTTATTTGAAAGGATTAAAGGGAAGCTATAGTCGTTTTAATGTTTTAGATGTACTTATAATATTTTCAGTCTGTGTTAGAGTATGGTGCATTTTCACTGAACACATATTTTCAGTTATTATTGCAGTGGTTGTCTTAAAGTGATTCTGTCTTAACAGCTGAAGTTTAGTCAAAAACATTTTTTTATGCTATGTCTGCAGTCACATCACTTACCTGTTATGAAATCTTCTGGGTAGGGGTGCCCTGTCCTCTTCCTGGTGCTGAACCTCTGATGCTGAAGGAAGAATCAAACCTCCTGATAACCATGTGGCACACTTACCTGGCAAGCGATCTCCTACAGAGCACCGTGAGCTGATCACTGGTGCTGCCATCTTCTCCAGGTTCTGACTCTTCGGCCTCTTGGTTGACTAAGCCGCAATAACGTCAATCCCAACCATGCGCATAGGAGTCACATCATCATGGCACAGAGCGACACTGAAATGTACACTTAGCTGGGCATGCAGGGGTCAGTATACATAAATGCTGACAGGCAGGGAGTAGGGTTTATGAATGAAGAGACCAAAACTTGGAGCATTCTGCAAAATGTCAGCACTCTCAGCAATATTATTATTATTATTATTATACAGTATTTACTGTATATAGCGCCAACAGTTTGCTCAGCGCTGTACATTATAATGGGAGACAGTACACGAGACAACACAGTAACAATACAATAATACACAAGGGGTTCGAGGGCCCTGCTCCTTGGAGCTTACAATCTAGGAGGGAGGGGATAGTGGTACAGGAGGAAATAGCTGTGGGGGATGGAGTGGTAGGAATAGTGGAGGAGATCAGCAATTAGGTGAGGGCGGGGTAGGCTTCCCTGAAGAGATGGGTTTTCAGGGTGAGCCTAAAGGTGAGGAGGGTAGGTGACAGTCTGATGAATTGGGGTAGTGAGTTCCAGAGAATGGGGGAAGCCCTGGAGAAGTCCTGGAGATGGGCATGGGAGGAGGAGACCAGGGAACTAGAGAGTAGGAGGTCTTGTGAGGAGCGGAGAGTACGTTTTGGGTGGTAAATGGATACCAGATCGGTGATGTAGTTTGGAGCAGTGTTATGAACAGCTTTGTACGTCAATGTTAGTAATTTGAATTGTATGCGTTGGGCAACCGGAAGCCAGTGGAGGGATTGGCTGAGGGGGGTGGCGGATACGGAGCGGTTAGTAAGGTGGATGATTCTGGCCGCAGAATTCAGGATAGACTGAAGCAGGGATAGTCTCTGATGAGGTAGGCCGGTAGGGAGTTACAGTAGTCAAGTCGTGATATAATAAGGGAGTGAATGAGTTGCTTAGTAGTTTCTGGGGTTAGGAACGGATGTATTTTGGAGATGTTGCGGAGGTGGAGTCTACATGAATTTGTCAGCGATTGGACCTGGGGTTGGAAAGACAGATTGGAGTCTAGAATGACATCTAGTACTCTGGCTTGCAGGGTGGGGCTGATGGTGGCGTTGTTAGTTGTGATGGAGAAGTCGGAAGGGGGGCGCGGGCTGGGAGGAAAACTAGGAGCTCAGTTTTGGAAAGGTTTAATTTGAGGAAGCAGAGTGACATCGTATCTGATATGTCGTTCAGGAGGCTAGTGATTCGGGCGGAGACTGAAGGGGTGAGGCGCGGAGTGGAGAGATAGATTTGCGTGTCATCGGCATAGAGATGGTAGTTAAAGCTGTGGGAGTGTATCAGTTGGCCAAGGGAGGAGGTTTAGATGGAGAAGAGAAGGGGCCCCAGGACAGAACCTTGAGGGACCCCAACAGAGAGGGGGAGTGAGGGGGAGGTGGCAGCGTTATAGGTAACACTGAAGGAGTGCTGTGATAGATAGGAAGAGAGCCAGGAGAGAGCGGAGTCTCCAAGGCCAAGGGAGTATATTTTTTTGAGGAAGAGAGGGTGGTCGACCGTGTCGAAAGCCGCGGAGAGGTCGAGGAGTAGAAGCACTGAGTAGTGGCCATTAGCTTTGGCGGTTAGCAGGTCATTGGTGAGTTTGAATAGGGCGGTTTCGGTGGAGTGTAGGGGATGGAAGCCAGACTGTAGGGGATCAAGGAGGTTGTTGTCGGTGAGGTGGGAACTCAGGTGATTATAGACTAAGCGCTCAAGGAGTTTGGATGCAAATGGCAGCAGGGAGATGGGTCTAAGGTTGTTTAGGTCGGTGGGATCCAGGGAGGGTTTTTTAAGTATGGTAGTGATGTGTGCGTGTTTCAGAGGGGAGGGGAATGTGCCAGTAGAGAGGGAGAGATTAAAGATGTGAGTGAGGAAGCGTAGGATGGAGGATGAGGGTGATTGTAGGAGTTGTGTGGGGACAGGGTCAAGGGGGCAGGTGGTAAGGTGAGCTTCAGAGAAGACCTTGGTGACCTCTTCAGTGGTAGCAGGGTCGAAGGAGTGGAGTGTTGAGGGGGTTTTAGTGTGAGGAATGTTGGGCGGGGTGGAGGTCTGGACAGTGGTGAGGTCAAAGGAGAGGAGTGTTGAGGGGGTTTTCATGTGAGGGATGCTAGGTGGGGCGGAAGTCTGAGCAGTCCAACATTTATATGCTCTGTTGTGATGATGCTGTATCCCTGGCTGCCTCCCCAGATCACAGCATCACCATTGAGTCACTAAGCATACCCAGCGAAAATTGTATTACTGAGGTGATCACGGGCAGGAGTGGACACTTCCAGTGTAATTAAGGACAGGGCCACCCAGAAGGGGGCAGCAGTCTGGGTGGGACCACTTAAAAGGAAGTAGTGATATCTGTGGGCCATGGGCAAGGCTGACAGTGTCATGAGGAATGGAACAAAGACATTGGCAAGTATGCACTCCCTGATAGTACTGAAGCTTGCTTAACCTTTCCTTCTGCCTGCACATTCCTACTGGTTAGTGAGGCAGTTCATTTAAGTGATGGGCCACCAGGAATGGTTGGGGGGATGGAGGTTTGGTTGTGGTATAGCAGCAAGATCTGACAATGCTGGGAAGTGCTGGAGCTTTGCTTCTCAGAACAGCTGGGATTTGAATGTAACAAAAGGGTCTTGAAAGCTACTACAGACACCAGCCTGTTTTTTTTTTTTTGTCTTAGTGACCGAGTCACTTTTATGCATTTTTTAAATTTTTACATGCTTATTCTTCCAATTTTTTTTTGTAGACCAGGTTCACACCTTTCCATTTAAGTTTTGTAGCAGTAGCAGTCTCCTGGCATAGGTTGCTAGGCAATTATAGTTTTTGGCTTCTTCCGTAGTCACAGGAGCAGCGATAATTTGCTTTGGTCATCTCAGGGTTTCACAGGCTAGGAGTTTTACTGCCTCACCCCTGCCCCTGGAATAATCTTCCAAAGCATAGGGAGGGAGATTCGAATGACCAACCTGAATATTTATCATCACCTAGCTAAATATTTATCATGACCTAGCCAATCCCTGTCCAGAAGGTGGCTGGGAAGGTGATAAAAAGTCTGAAGCCCTGATGAGCTTGTTTTTTCCTCATTGGGGAGGGTTCTGAAGCCTCTGAGGCTACTGCTCCCTGAGGAAGGATGTGGACAGTGTAGCTGTTCTTTGAGGTCTTAGCTGTGGCAGAGCTGGAGACCTGAACTGATGTTTCTGAGGAGCTGGCTGTAGGACTTCATCACAAGAGATCAGGTCTGAAGAAGGACTGTCTCCCTCACCGGACCCTGTCTGGAAGGTGAGCAGCTGTCCTGGGGACTTGTGAGTACTGACCCTGAATTGTGATCCCCTTGTGACTGTGTGCTTTTGGGATTTAAGTGCCAGAGGTAACTAAGGACTGAGACAGTTCTCATATGGTCTCAGAATACTGGCCATTCCCCATCCTCTGCAGAATCCTGGAGTGTCCTCTGTTACTGTGCAGTGTTTTGGAGTAACCCATGCCCTAACTCCTATCCTGTTTAAAGTTCTGCAAGCAATACATTTCTGAAAGTCTGAGTTATTGGAATCGGAGTGCATGGACTGGTGCTTGTGGTGGACAGCCTCAGTTTGTGGTGGAACCAACTATTAGCAGTGGCTTTTACGGGAGTAGCGCTACGGTGTATATATATTTTTTAACCTGTTTTGCAATACACGCTCATGTGCAATTTGCACATGCATTGATGTGCATTTTGCACATGCATTGACACGCATTTTGTAATGTGTTTTCATGCGCCATGTGGTTTTCATGTTGGTCAATATAAAAATGTTTAGGCTTAAAAAATTTGTAAAATTTTAATGCACAAATGAACAGGTTCTATCTTTAGCATTGTCTTTGATGATACATCCATTTTAGTGTGTTCCAAAGTGCACATTATTCAAAATAGCTGTAAATTTTCATGTTGTTACGGCACATAGAAGTCAATATAAGGCACAAAAATGTATGTATGATGTGATTTGTATGCATTTTCATCTCCTGGTAACAAGCCTAAATTGTTTTGTACTGGCCAATATGAAAAACACATTACATATGAAATTGCATGAAAATGCTTTACAAATGCTCATTAACACATGTGTGGGGAGGTGCAGCCTAGTGCACAAGCAGTAAACACTCAGAGTACAGTTGCAGGAAACAGAACTTGTAATAAAAGTTCACACTGCACAACAAACCTGGCGAGAAGGCACCCAACTGGGAACACTCATAGAATGTAACAGCGATGTTTAGTAGAGCAGGTCTCAGATGTGCATCTGTCTTGAAGGGCAAATGTAGCCTGGCTGATCTGTATCCAAATGGGGAGGCTTCCAAGAAGGATGGCATGTCCCTACCCTTTCCTTACTCATATGGAGCCTCTCCCTACTGCTCTTTACTGTCCCTGACAAATGGGTGACCCTACACTATCCACATGTGAAGTGTGTGCCAAGCCTGGGAGCCAGGGTCTTAAAAAAACTCTGCCTGGCCCAAGATGGCTGCCAGAGTCACTAGTGACCTAGGAAACCATATAGGAAACATGCTCCTCTTGACTTTCTCTCCCTCTACAATGCTGCAGTAGTTAAGTACCACATGCAGTTGAGAAAGCAGACTGCACCTGTCTACATACAAAAAGGGTGTGAACCATAGACCAGTGTTTCTCAACCTTTTTTCTGACAAGGTACCCTTAACAATTATGGACAATCCCGAGGCACCCTTTAAAATTATGGACAGTTTTGAGGCACCCCATTCCAAAATGGGGTGCCTCAAGACTGTCCATAATTTTAAAAGGGCATGCCATTTTAAATGTGAAAAGTTTTATATAACGCAGCAACATTCACACATGTAGCACACCCAAAATTAGAGGGGATTTATTCTTTCAAGGCAAATACACTTTTGCACACTGGTACTGAGTAGTATTCCAGTGTTTCTCTTATCCCTCAGTTTTTCTCCATCACTGAGCTAATGTGACCCCAGCACTGATGGAGAGGGGCAGGGAAGGGTCAAACTAGGATTCTGGGCAGGCAGCTGACATCCTTCTTATCAACTGATGATGTCATTGGTAGTTAGGATGCTGGCAGCTAGAAGGTTGTAATGATGCACAATGAAAACCTGTGGCTTTGTGTAACTTAAAGGTAGGCTTGTATACACGTTTTTGGTGCAACTTTTAGACATTTTGCCAAGGCACCCCTGAAGAAACCTCAAGGCACCCCAGCGGGCACCCTGGTTGAGAAAGGCTGCTATAGACACTTGTGGAAGTGAACAATCAGTTTGCAATCATGATGCTGTTTTTAAGGGGATCTTTCTAAAACAAAATTGTTAGGGACTTAGAATATCTCATTCACCGTCTGGTTCCTTGAAGTTGTTATTAGTGTACACTTCCTTTTTGTTTTTTTTAGAGTTTTTTTTTTTAAGAAATATTTATTGGGTTTTCATCAATACAAAAAAAGAATAACTGCATAAAAATGCGGACAGCATATACAGACTGCGTTGATCACAGAAAACAGAGAAAATACAACAGAGACAAAATGTCTTGCTCTGAATAAGAGAGCATGTGCCTGGGTATGGCTAGTATACAGCTAGGTTTAAACATCAAATGACCCTTGGCATTGTACGGGGGATAAACCCAGAATGTACACAATTATTCAAGAACATAATGCTAAATAAACTAGAGGAACGTTCATCTAGCCAAAGTAATAAAATAAAGTATAACATGGGGGGTAAAGGGGGGGGGGGTAGGGGGGATGGAAGGGGGGGGGAGTATGGAGAAGTCAGCAGATGATAGATTGACGAAGAGGGGGGGTTAGAGAGGAGGGAAGTTAGGGAGAGAACAGGAAGTAAGGAAGAAAGAAAGATAGAGAAAGAAAGAAAGAAAGAAAGAAAGAAGGAAAGAAAGAAAGGAAGGAAGAAAGAAAGAAAGAAAGAAAGAAAGATAGAGAAAGAAAGAAAGAAAGAAAGAAAGAAAGAAAGAAAGAAAGAAAGAAAGAAAGAAAGAAAGAAAGAAAGAAAGAAAGAAAGAAAATGAGAAAGCTAGTACCTAGGAATACCTGGAAAGATCACCAACACTGAACAAGGAGGGGAGACCAAGTCATATACAGTAGAGCCACAAAAGACCCTGAAGTTGCATGCCGTGTGAGCGGCCAGACGTATGCAAGGGAGAGGGCCATGAGGCAGCTTAATGCCAACTGATAATACAACAGTCATACAATGAGGCTAAGGCTAAGATTTTGGAGAGGTAAATTAATACCATGTCAAGAGCTCAGATTGTTTGGATAGAGGGAAAGCTCTGGTGATATATGTTTTCCATTTACGAATATAGGGTTCCATAGAGCGAGAACTAGAAAGGTGTAATCTAGTTTCGCTCTGTGAAGAAGACTGTCTAACATCCGATGTAGTTGGTGGGATCGATGAAATCCATTTCTTTAGAAAGGCTCTCCTAGCCGTCATGAGGCAGCTTATCAGCCACGGTTTATTCTTTTGGGCGAGTATAGAGTGCAGACTGAATGGCTTAGCAGTGACATGTTCCAGATTTCCAAAGATGAGCTGAAGAGGATTTTTAGATGGCTGAAGGCCAGTAATCGATTCTATAAAGCTTTCCACATGGTCCCAGAAGATAGAAATAGTTGGGCACGACAGAGCCTGTGAAGTAGGGATGGTTGCAGTTTGGACAGCCTTGGCCACCCGTGGGCAATTTTGAGAAGCTATAGGGCATATAGGCACTATGCACTATTTTGAGTTGTTGTTCACGCCAGAACTCATTTGACATAAAAGTACAGGTGGTGTTGAAACCTGTAAGTATTTAATCCACTGTAATCGTGTTTTGAAAATCTTTAACCCAAGAGGCTGTCAACGTGGATTCCAGTACACTGCCTTCAGTGTAAAGCATATGTGCATTTTACAGCACACTTACTTCTTATTGTGCCCCTCCGCCAAAGGTGAAAAATTAGGGCTCCAGCTGTGACTGTGCCCATCCCCATCTCTTTCACATTTCTTTGTGGTCCAACAACCCCCCTGTTTGGCCACTGATGATGTAACTCCTGTAAATGTATTTTGCAGTGTATTTTGGAAAGGAAAAATTACAAGGTGCATGGGCAAAGCTTTTTTTTTGGCAATTGAGACTTTGCATGTCTAAATTCTAGTTCCTTGTAATGTTTTACAGCAGGACGTTAGTTCTGCTTTAGGTATTTATAGGCATTAGATTATAATTCAGCAGGATAGCCAGAAATCGTGAAGCTCATGATTACCTGCATACGCTCCCAGCCAATCATAACATAGAGAGGAGTCAGACAGCTATGTTGAATGTTGTACTCTGAGATAATTAAAAGTAAATAAAGAATGTATGCTAGGATGCAAGGGATATATGCTCTGTGCTTTAAAGTGGAACTCTAGACAAACCAATGCTGTAACCATATAAGTATGTATGTGTGTTTGTTTTTTTTTTATTTCTCATGCTTCTCCTTTAACATTCCATTTTGAAATGAATAAAATTTCCCAAAAGAAAGCCACATATTGTACACAGTTAGAAATTTGTTTGAGAACAATTCTTGGTCCTACTCCTTCAAATTTGTTTGTCACTAAGGTGGAAAACGAACATCGATTTGATCCCACCAATGATTAGAAATAAAAAATAAACATTCTTAAAAACTTTCTAACTAAATTCTACCAGTGTACAGCCAGCTTTGGTTTGTTTGCCGATAGTTTCCTTTTCTTTAGTGGAAACTGATTTGATATTCTCTATAGACAAATAGCATAAGATAAAGAGCACCAGTATGTTTTTTGTAATTGGTGGCTCTGGAGAATACAATTCTCAGATAACTATGATGGGATAATGATAATGTAAACATATGCAGATATAAAGAGTTTATGGGTCATAATGCTTACCCTGATTACATACCAGCTTCGCTAATTAAGAACGGGCAGCACATCTCCAGAGACACTGTAAAAGTAGTTGCTTCACAGTACTGATTTCCAATGAGATCCAATTGACCTTAATTAGTTGTAACAAGTGTAAATACTTAAACTGTTAAAAATAATGCAAAAAAAGCCTGAAAATAAGTTTTTACATAAAGCGTTATGCGTGTTTAAAGAAAGACCCTGCTTTTTCCATGCATGGTAAAACAGGTGAGTTGAATGCCCCCTTTCCGGCAAGATTGGTTTTGGTGATTAGCCCAGCTTCTAAGAGTATTCTGTCCTGTATGGGTACTTGCACACTGTACTGATGTTTGAACTTCTTGCGTTTATTTTGCACATATTTGTGTGTATTTGCACATACATGCTTACACAAGTAAAATACAATCTAGCTCTCAGAATAGAATTTTAGCCTCTTCCAGTGAATAATTTATGCACGTATTTGCTCATATTTACGTATATTTGGGAGCATATGCACTTAAAATACTGACCGGCAACTCAGATTTCTGTATTATTTTTAACTCAGCTATAATGAGCAGATGTGAATGCGCCTGTGTGTACAGGAACATTGAAAACAATGGACTGTAAAAAAAAACACCTGTATGCCTACAAACGCTGAGTTTTTAGGCAGCAGCGTGCAAGAGGCCTATAAGCTCTTATTATGGTTACTTGGAGCTTACACGCTGCTTCTTCAGGACGGAGTGAAGGAAAGGGAAGTACTTGCTGCTGGGGATGGGGGGACTTAAAATGGATCTATGGGCAAAATAAAATATGATATACATAATGCAGTTGATCCTCGTCGGCATGCAACCTATATAGGGTGAGACCGGCCACGCTCCAAGAAAAGATAAGTTGTAAAGAAAGCCGACGATCCCTGCAGGACGGATCGGATTCATCCTGCGGGGATCGTAGGCTTTCTTTACAACTTACCTTTTTGTGGAGCGGGTCCAGTGTCACCCCGTGCGGTCGGTGTTACCCGGTGCGGACCGCACCCCCCGCACCTGCCTCAGGACGCCAATGGCCCACAGTAACTATTAGCTATGGCATTGTCCTCACAGCTGGGATGCCTGTGAATACTTTTACCTGCTTAATCAAATATAGAATCCTCTCTAAGGAAATAATTGTCCACTGGGTCCTTCTGAAAGCACAAGCAGGGATAGAAGCAGAAACAATAAAACTGACAGCCAAGTCCATGCAGCCACTCTTCTTCTACCAGCGCTGTAGACCAGGGCTAGATGAAGATCACTAGTCTGATATGGCTATTAAAGTATAACTGTTGATTTTCCCTGTGTGTGCAGAGCACAGTTTGGTATTTTAAACTTAGCAACTTTTTTATTTCATATATTTTGTGTAACACATTTTCTTCTGTCCCTTCTTTTGCCTTTGTTTCACCTAATGATCCTGCCAGTTCCTCCACTCTCCTGCCCTAAGACAAAGCTTGCTGAGCTGCTCTGTAGGCAGATGCAGCATTGTTGCCAAAGGATGTGCTGCAGACTATAGGTTGTAAGTAAGAAGGAAGGCCTGGAAGGAATATTTAATTGCCTAACCTGAAAAAGGACAGAATAGGTAAAGCATTATTGGCATTGAAATTATCAGAAATATGTGCATTAGTACAAATTAAGGGAATACTTTGATATATATTTATTTATTTCAGGTACTTATATAGCACCGTCAATTTACGCAGCGCTTTACACATATATATATATATTGTACATTCACATCAGTCCCTAACCCTCAAGGGGTGTACAATCTAAGGTCCCTAACTCACATTCATACATACACATATTAGGACCAATTTAGACAAGATCCAATTAACCTACCAGCATGTCTTTGGGGTATATATATATACACTATATTGCCAAAAGTATTGGGACACCCCTTCAAATCATTGCATTCAGGTGTTCCAATCACCTCCATGGCCACAGGCAGGGATGTATTTACCACAAGGCAAACAAGGCATTTGCCTAGGGCAGCATTTTTCAGGGGGGCAGCAGCATTTTTCAGGGAGGCAGCACCACCCCCCAAAAGAAGGAATGGAAAAAGGGGCACATACAGCATGGGGACCAGGTGGGATCTGAGAGAGGCTGCCGGCTGCTTGATGGTGTATGCAGAGCCTGACTCCTGTTCCTGGGGATGTCCGGAGCTTTGAAGGTGAGTTTTTTTTCTCTTGCTGGGGTGGGAGGGGGGTTGCCAGTGTATGGGGGCGGTGGTAGTGGAAGGCTCTCTCGGGTGGGGCTTGGGGGGGGGCTTGGGTGTTTTTGGTCAATGTCAGGCTGTCTTCATGGGGGGGGGGGTTGGTGTTTAGGGTCTCTCCATGGGGGGGGGGATGATTTTTGTGATGCCTAGGGCAGCACAAAACCTAAATACACCACTGGCCACAGGTGTATACAATCAAGAACCTAGGCATGCAGACTGCTTCTACAAACATTTGTGAAAGAATGGGTCACTCTCAGGAGCTCAGTGAATTCAAGCTTGGTACCGTGGTAGGTTACCACCTGTTCACTAAGTCCATCTGTGAAATTTCCTTGCTATTAATTATTCTATGGTCAACTGTTAGTGGTATAATAACAAAGTGGAAGCAACTGGGAACAACAGCAACTCAGCCACAAAGTGGTAGGCCATGTAAAATGACAGAGCGGGGTCAGCGCATGCTGAAGCGCAGTGTGCAAAAGTCAGCAATTGTCTGCAGAGTTAATAGCTAAAGATCTCCAAACTTTATGTGGCCTTCAGTTTAGCACAAAGACAGTGCATAGAGAGCTTCATGGAATGGGTTTCCGTGGCCGAGCAGCTGCATCCAAGCCTTACATCACCAAGTGCAATGCAAAGCGTCGGATGCAGTGGTGTAAAGCACGCCACCACTGGACTCTAGAGCAGCGGAGCCGTGTTATCTGAACTGATGAATTACATTTCTCTGTCTGGCAATCCAATGAATGTGTCTGGGTTTGGCAGTTGCCAGGAGAACGGCACTTGCCTGACTGCATTGTGCCAAGTGTAAAGTTTGGTGGAGGGGGGATTATAGTGTGGGGTTCTTTTGCAGATGATGGGCTTGGGCCCTTAGTTCCATGGACAATTTCATGCTCCCAACTTTGTGGGAATAGTTTGGGGATGGCCCCTTCCTGTTCCAACATGACTGCACACCAGTGCACAAAGCAAGGTCCATAAAGACATGGATCAGCGAGTTTGGGGTGGAGGAACTTGACTGGCCTGCACAGAGTCCTGACATCAACCCAATAGAACACCTTTGGAATGAATTAGAGTGGAGACTGCAAGCCAGGCCTTCTTGTCCGACATCAGTGCCTGACCTGACCAATGCGCTTCTGGAAGAATAGTCAAACCTTCCCATAGACACACTCCTAAACCTTGTGAACGGCCTTCCCAGAAGTGTTGAAGCTGTTATAGCTACAAAGGGCGGGCCAACTGAGTATTGAACCATGTGGATTAAGACTGGGATGCCATTAAAGTTCATGTGCGAGTAAAGGCAGACGTCCCAATACTTTTGGCAATATAGTGTGTATATATATATATATATATATATATATATATATATATATATAAAAATTTGTTTTCTTTTGACACCCATATGTAAATACTTTTGTTTTTTTCTTACATGTACATAGCATGAGGTGACATGATCACCCATCAGTTTAGCCATGTTTTACAAATTTTCTATCAGCTCTAGGTGCCAATGCACTACTATCAGGTGCAGCTCACTTATCCTCTTACAGCCATTGATTGATAGAAGATTCTAAGGTACTACTGGCTGCATGCTTGCTAGCATAATCTATGGCACCCAGTGCATGAACAAGTGGGTGGAAGGGGTGACTGGGAAGTGCATGGCACCTGTGGTTTTAGAAGGTAATTTTTTAACACAGTGATGCACATAAGTATTAGTAGCTTGCATTGTGTGTTTTTTTGGTGGTTGGATTAATTGTGCAGTAATATATACCTTTGTTAGATAATTTCCTTGGCTTTGCCCTTCTGGCCACACCCCTATTTTTTTTTTTTAAAAAACCCTCTTTAGATACATAACCAAACAACAACACAATCTCTTAGCGCCAGCAACTGGAAGTCATTGATATTTAGCTTGAAGCAGCCTCAGGAGAAAAGTATTTTGTAATAAGAAATCAACCTTTCCAGCATCCACTAAAAAACAAAAAATCATTTTTAGAAAAAAAAAATCCTTTAATTTGAAAATGCATAAAAGCACATGTAAAGTCTAAAAGCTGAGATATATTTCAAGCTGAATATAACAAGCAGACTTCTAGTGATCTATGAAAAACACTGATGTCATAGAGCAATGTAGCACTGAATCACTGAAATTCAATCAGACCTTTGCTTAACTTTCAGTCTCTCAACAGAGATCAAGTCATTTGTGGCATTAACTGAATTGTGCTTAAAGGGAAATTTCTCTGTAAGATTCATATAACCACAAAGCCAGATACGCTATACAAAGAAAAAATAAAATTACAGCATGAGAAAATTAGGAAATCTAACCGTGGGTATTATTCATCTCAAAGGAATGTTAACAATAGAACAGTAACCTAATAAATTCTTTATAAGTTCAGGTAGAACATAACCATTATAAATAGATTAAACTTGACAAAAAAGGTAATTCAGTTGAATGGCTCTTGGAATATCATTGAATGGGGGATCGCTGCCTTCTGTGAAGGAGTTTAGGCACACTGGGAACCTGTTCATGAATGACGGAAAGTATGTTGCAATACCGCTCAGCAAATTAGGTCATCAACTTCAGTTTTAACTAAGCAGGGCCATTTTCAGACATCATGCTCTCCAGGCACAACTCAATGATGATGCCCTTTTGCAAAAGTTCTACCCTTTGTGTGATGTTATTTTATTCTATGTTTTGGAGGCTGCATATGGTCTGCTTTATATGCAAAGCTACTTTTCAACTATGCAAACCAGAGGCCATGTTAAGAATGAAGTAAGTGCAGGTCAAATATTTCAGGGCCAGAGCCATTTTAAGAAATAAGTAGGCCTGGGTCAAATATTACTGGATGGACCCCTAGTTCTTCAAACTACAGAATTTCCCCCCCACACCAACTTTCCCAGATCTTAGGAGCACAGCCTACTATTTTATGTAGGTTAAGTAGTACATTTTGGCACAGCAGGAACTTCGATTTTGTTAAGGTGGGCCCCCTTAACTTGCTGGCACTTGGTTACCTGCCCAATTTTATTATTTATTAAGAAGGACCAGGTACAGATCACCAAGCAAGAGAAAAAAGGGGATTAATTCATGTTCCCTAAAGTACAAAGAGCCTTCTGACTTGTTCGTCATTTCCTAACCTCCCTTACCCCTACAGTTCTCTTGCTAAATTTAGAAACAGATGTCCTGAGGTGAACAACAGTCTAAAACTGAAGGAGAAAAGGTTGTCAGATTTTGCACATTTTGAGGATTGGTGTTGTCCACTCTAATGGTAAACAGAGCCCTGATGCAATGTTGGTTCATGGCAGGAAAATCTAAGTGGAGATTTTGCACTGGTCTTATATTATATTGAGCAGTCTATTTCCATATCCTCGCCTATGGGAGTTATGTTTAATGATACATATACCATCCACCAAATGCAAGGTGTAGGCTATTAACTACATATATTCATACCAGTTTCCTGGGGTCATTCTCAATTAAACAGACCAAGAAAGAAAAAAGAGAGAGGAAGCAGGAAAGTATAAATAAAACCCTCTTTTCAAGATGAAATATATAAAAGAATATTAATAATACTTTATTGCAACCATTACAAAGTTCATATGTAGTACAATAAAATTATTGGAAATATAGATTCTGAACAAAAACATCCTAGTCCCGACATTGGTCTAAGCATTTCACGGATGTTCCGCGTCTTCATTACTGTTGATATGTTGGGACATTAATGTGACTGAAGAAAGGTAATCCATCTATATCTAGAGAGCAAAAGCATACATGTCCATATCAATACACTTAATCAATATTATTATCACATCACAAAATATAAATGAAAAACTATAGCCATAAATAGCAACAAAAATGTGCACATTGTAGTGCATTGAATGCATCTAAATTAAACACCACCAGTTTGTATCTTACAAAAGTGGAGCTAATTAAGTTCAACTCTCTTTTGGCATACACAGAGAAACTGAGAAACTGGTACAGACAAATTTTCAGAAAGTGTCTCATGAGTATTCTAAAATTGGCGCACCATGCGTCAACTTCAAGTACAAAGGTCTGGACAGGTACATGAATTTAGTGCATGATTCACCACTTTAATAAGAACACATGAGAAACACTTTTGCAAAATCTGTCTGTGACAGTCTTTATGAATTCCAGGGAATGTGTGCTCACACGCCCGCTCCTCCCCTCTGCTGTTCATTCACAGAAGCCTTTGTAATCTGTAAATGAGTTCACTTAATACAATGTGCTCTGTGATTAGAGCAGCAGCTAGCTACACGTGACTCTGCAGACTCAGAAGCTGAGACCAGAGAGTCCAGCGTCGGAGTGATGGAAGTATAGCAATAGTTATGGTCCTGGCACTCATGAAGAAATGTAAACTGTACATCAGATATGTACGTTTCGTTTCGAGTTGTTTTTCAGACAAACATTTCATTTTTGGAGTTTCGGATGTATTAAAATCTCCGAATGTACGTAGTAATGAATGTCAACAAATCTGAAAAGAAAAAGTTGCAATGAAATTAATGAATGCATTAATCTAATTCGGATGACGTCAAATGATGGGGTAGTCTTTCGGGTCCATGGGGAAATTACCTCACTTTTCTAACTTTTTTGATAATTCGGATAACGAATGGATCGGGATTTCGTTTCATTTATTTAAGTCGAATGCACATGGCACCAGTCAAATCCATTCAATCAGCTTATGCCATTTCTCTTGGTGGGTTGGACTAGGGTCCGAAAATATCGAATCTGTCTGATTCTAACCTGATTGATAAGATATTATATCAAGTATATAGCAATCTTCAGGAAAAACTGCAAGATTTTTCGAATCCACCTGGACCAACGAATGTACAAAATGAATGTCGTAGATACAAAACAAATTCCGAAACAGGATCAGGACAACATAATGAATACGATGAAACAAACTTCTTCAATGAACTAATGCATCCGAAATGAAATGAAAATTTCTGGCATGCATATGTCTATTGTACGTTAGAGAAATATGTCCATGAGTTGCCCTGAACCTTGTTGAGTGTAACCCCTACTAATCCAGTACATTGGATGAAATTGCTGAATTCCTGGGGTTCAACTATAAATATCAGTTGGAGTATTAAACTTTTTTTATAGGTCTGTATTGCCATATGTTATGATCTTTTTTCAGAAATAATTTAAAGTGTGTAAAGTCAAAAAATTTTTTTTTTGTTTTGTTTTGGAGAAGGGTTAGATTTTTTTTTCTTGCTCCTTGTGTCACTTCAAGAAAGATTTACCTTGTCCTGGGCCTTCTGACCATTGTCTCTGACACAAAAAGAAATGTAAAATCCAAGATTTTGAGCTGTCACAGGAAAAAGAGGTGAGAGGAAATCTTCCAATGAGTAAATCTGTTCTGTGACCAATGTCTGAGAGTATATACCCCTTGTTTTGAAGAGTGTTGTAATACAATGTTCATGTATTTTTCTGCAACGACTACATACAGTACATATTCAGTAGAGATAGATTCTTCAACCAGTAGATGGCAGTGTTTTTAAGTTTGTAGCTGCATCTTTGGTTAAGCTTTATGTCTTTTCTCTATAATAAAGTTCCTGTTTCCTGTTTGCGGAGAAGCAGCAGAAAAAAATGTTTGGACTGTGCACTGCCTGTTTTGTAGGGCTATATACAGAATCTGTAAGAGGTTATGGGCCCAGTGATAGCCAGCTAAAGCAATGAAATGCAAGATACAGCAGCAGAAAGAAGACTGCAACAGAATAAAATAAAATGGTCAGTAACAAAGTTGCAACAAAGCTTTAATTTGCAAATCTGACAAACCAGAACTGCCAGTCTTGGAAATTCAGGATGAAAATGCTGCCAAAAGGGGAAGGTATATGGAAATGTATAAATTAAGTCAGGCCAGAACAGCCTTCAAATGAGTGGATAGAGAAAGATCAGAAAGCTCAGCGCATAAACTCTCTTAGCATAGAAGATGATCAAATCATACATATATGTAAGTGTGAAACTGATAAACAAATTTGGGAAGGATTACAAAAAGGCGCATTAAAGAGCTAAGCTCAGAAATAAACTGTGTTTGATTAGAAGCTATACCAGACCAAGCTGATGAAAGGCCAGGATATGCAGGTTTACATAAGGCACACCTTGGAAATGGTTGAACGCCTGAGAGGTATAGGAGAAGAAATAAAAGATTTTCATGTCACAGCACTATTACTTAGTGGTTTACCAGAAAGTTATGAAAGCACTTGATGCACATCCAGATGATGAACTGACATTGGAATATATAAGAAAACAACAGCAGTGAGCGCTAATCCTGATAGCGGCTGAGCACTCTAAGCAACCAATAAAACTTAAAAACAATAACATAAAAATAGTGCAGCGCTGAAATAGTGACAATATGACAGAAAAATAGTCCACTAAAAGTCTTGTTCATAAGAACGTATCCAGTGTCAGATGTGAATTCAGAATTGGTGATCCGTGTGGAAATGGCTGGAAAACGCACTCACCAGAAGTAAGACACATAAACGCAGTGTGTATTTAAAGCTCATGGGTCATCAATCCAGAGGGTAGTAAAGCTGGTCCGGTTACAGGAATGGTGGGTCCCTCCTCCGTAAATGCAGCAACAGATCTTCCTTCTCACGATTAGAAGTAGAATTCCAAGATCCAGGTTCTGCAAGCAAAAGCTCCTCAAGGGAGTTTTAGGGAAGGACACCCATAGTGAAGTAGGTCATAAAAGGCAGCTTTATTCAAAATAGTGATATCCAATTCAAAGCAGGCAGGTATCATACAGATGTGTCAGCAAGACAACTAACCCTGGCACTTCGAATAGTGGCCGCCGGGCCTCCACGTGGCTCCGGCGGCGTAGCGTCTCGACGTCCAGGCTCCTCCTTACGCGTTACGTGCGCACGCACATCTTCAGAGGTATGGAACCATTATTCGAAGTGCCAGGGTTAGTTGTCTTGCTGACACATCTGTATGATACCTGCCTGCTTTGAATTGGATATCACTATTTTGAATAAAGCTGCCTTTTATGACCTACTTCACTATGGGTGTCCTTCCCTAAAACTCCCTTGAGGAGCTTTTGCTTGCAGAACCTGGATCTTGGAATTCTACTTCTAATCGTGAGAAGGAAGATCTGTTGCTGCATTTACGGAGGAGGGACCCACCATTCCTGTAACCGGACCAGCTTTACTACCCTCTGGATTGATGACCCATGAGCTTTAAATACACACTGCGTTTATGTGTCTTACTTCTGGTGAGTGCGTTTTCCAGCCATTTCCACACGGATCACCAATTCTGAATTCACATCTGACACTGGATACGTTCTTATGAACAAGACTTTTAGTGGACTATTTTTCTGTCATATTGTCACTATTTCAGCGCTGCACTATTTTTATGTTATTTTTTATGTTATTGACATTGGAATATGTTAAGGGCAAGCTTATGGATGAATATAAGCATAAAACAGAGAGCATTATTAGTGACGGAGATTCTATCACAGAGTCTGCTTTAAAGTCGAAAAATAGGGCTAAAAACAGTAACATGCAACAAGAAACACGAGAATGTTCTATGTGCAAGAAACAATGCCATTTAAAAGCAGATTGCAGAATCTGGAAAGCTAATATGCAAAAACAAGCTAAACTACAAAAGACCAAAAGTGTGAAGGAAGAAACTGATTTTTCTTCAGATAATGAATATGTTTTTCAATCCCAAAGTTGCACCTCATATTTGCAGGCATGGCGTGTTGATTCAGGATATGTGAGTCACATGACTAATGACAGAAATGTCTTTATTCACCTTGACCAGAGGAAAACAGAAAAAAAATCACCACAGCTAATGGGCAAATAATGGAATCAGAAGGAATAGGAGACAATTTTCTTTACTGTCCTATTTCCCAGAGTGTCACCAGAAAGATACCTGTGAAAAATGTCCTGTATGTCCCCGTTCTTGAAACTAATCTTTTGTCAGTGAAGAAGCTCACAAAACAAGGCAATGTAGACAGACCTTTTTTTAATTGCAGCGGAATCTAATCTATTCTGATAAATCAACCATATTTCCTGTTGTGAATTTCTTTTATAGCTGCCTTTGAGAGACTTCACAGTGGGGAGTAACGTTTGTAAAGCAGGAAAAGAGGTGTATAATCCGGCTGCTCAAAACTGCAAAATTATAAATCTGTTATCAGTAAAAAAAGAAAAAAAAGCACAATTATCTTTCATTTGTACAAGAATGAATGATTTACATTTTTATGCTTATTCAGTAAAACAGTGCTAAGAGCAATGATTATATGCCTAGCAACAAATTGGTGTTTTTAGAAGTTTTTAACATGGCTTTTAAACAGATGAAAACATATGGCAAAATTCACTTGTTTCTATGGTGATGCACTCCCTTCTTCCCAGCGTTTAATGTCATACCTTTGTACCTGCACTTTTTTAACTTACTGTAGCATGTACCTTGCTTAAATTAACTCATGCAAGTCCATGAACACATAAACTACATTAGCAAGTGAATATACTGTAATTACAAAGCACAAGTCAATAATATTTTACAGAAATACTCGTATGTATGAGCCATTAGAAATGATTTCTGCTCTTTGGCTTCAAAGAATAAGACTTGTAAAGTAGATTATCCAGTGGCTCAGAGGCCACATATGCCTCCCTTTAATGTGGCTCTCAGCCAGCCACCTCTCACAAGACTGCTTGCTCATATCTACATGCTTCCTCCATTAGCATACAAAAAGTATTTTCCAATGTGTAGACCAGTTGCAGGCATTTGTCATATGTGACTGAAAGGTGACAAGGGTTGGAGTTCACAGGTTAATTTTAATAATTTAAAGTCATCCTAAATACATTTTTTAAAATAACAAACATTTTTCTACTTATCTGCACTGTGCAATGGTTTTGCACAAGCAGACCCAATTCTCCTCTTCTGACTTCTCCCCCCTGCAGATTGCCCCCATATCAAGCTGCTATGGGGCACTTGTGTGTCCTTGGTCCCAAGCTGGCTCTGTGTGTCCATTGACACACAGAGCATGGCTTGGTCCCACCCTTACTCCCTCACTGGCTGTGATTGACAGCAGCAGGAGCCAATGGCTCCCACTGCTGCCGCCATATATAGTGAGGAGAGAGAACCTAGAGAGCCACTGCTCTTGTGCACATCACTGGATTGAGATCAGGCTCAGGTAAGCATTTTGTGAGAGCTGAATTCAGAAAGCTTTTTACTTTAATGCATAGAATACATTATGGTAAAAAAAGTTTCCTTTTTTAAACCATTTTAAAGTATGTCTAAACTTATGTACAAAAATATCATTTATTGGAGCTTACCAGTCTTTAAATGTAATGGCTGTTTTAGTCAGTTTTTTCAGGGCAAGTACAATTTAACCTCTTGGCGCCGGCGCCTCCCGGCCCTATAAGAGTTTCAGAAGCTGAGAGGAGGGGCGGGGTTTTAGGGTCATGTGACCGCCGTGATTCGCCATCACGGCGGTCACATGATCGGAAAAGGTCCCGATCGAAAGGGGAGATTGGGACCTTTCTGGGAGTAGCTGATATATGTGCTGGGAGCACACAGGGCGCATGCTCTCAGCACATATGTATTTTTTCATTGCATGCAAATATGCAGCCGCTCGGCGTCAAGGCCCAGACGGCGAGAGACCGCATATTTCAGTGCGAACGGCATCAAGGGGTTAATACCTCAAAAATACCAGTTGATCCTGCCAGAAATTGTATCTTTATAACATACTTTGCACTGAATTTAAATAGTGTTTTACTAGTTCTCTCTGTGAACTACAGAACATCGCCCCTATGTTATGGTGATGAGAAAAAGGTAAAGTACTAGTAATCCAAATCAGGAGAGCAGTTTAGGGTTCCAACACTTTGCAACCCTGGGACAAGAAATTTGTTACTGTCTGCATCACCATGTGAAAATAAGGGTAAAGAAAAAAAAAAACCCATAAAAAACAATGCAGCCACCACATTAAAGGTCTGGTAAGGTACAAAATACAACATTTTTGTTTTTGAGTTCAGATTAACTTTAATAGCTTCAATACATCTTTCAAGCCAAACAAAGGGGTTGTTTAGGAATGATGCACAACAGACTCATGCAAGTTCACAATAGAAAATGGTTCTTTGATTTATAAAAGATCTTATATATTCTAACAACCAGATAAAACTTCACAGCATTAATAATTTACAACAAAACAGTGACGTAAGTCAAAATGCTTCATCTTAAATTGCTCTGCATTGCCTTTTGGAATATTATATGTCTATCTATATATGCTGTATCTACGTTGAGAAAGCATGTGGCATAATATATATTTGTCAGGGAATGTATACTTATCATCTTTTGATTAAAACTAACTGCACAATTAACTTTATTAGTTTCACCTCTCCCAAAGCTATGTCCAATTTCTGTAAAAATTAGCAGATGGCAATATAATTACATGGATACTTTGCCAAAATGCAATGATATTGAAGCAAAGGCAATAATATTACGTGGGAGAGGCTCACTTGGGACTTGCTGAGCTTATGAAAATTCTGCAGTTTGAGTATAATTTCCTAGTTAAATTTAGGATCTTTAGCTTCATGAATTTCTATGCATCTTTCCTGCACCATGAAGGACAGAAAAAGGGAAAGACACAACATAAGACCTGTCTAACCTTGTGAGGAAGATTTAGCAATGATTTTACTTACCTTATTAACTCTGAGGTACTATAGTCTGTTTTTAATGTTTTAAGATATAAATATGTAAAAGCGATCAGCTGTCGTGTGTTAATGTTTGAACACTTCTCCTTCTATGTTTAATTTGAATTTGTATATGTACAATGAGGGCAAGCATATTTGCTCTTTACAAATTCATGCTGAGAATCCTACTAAGTGGCAGCCAGCTATAATGCCTTGTTGATCCTTTTATCTACCTACAAGTTGAAAGCTTCCAGTGCCGGATTACCTAATAGAAAGAGTAGACACCAGCCTACGGGCCCAACACCACTTAAAGGCCCTGCAACAATGGATCACAATAATATTGATTTGATCTTGAAAGAAAATTACAATGAATCTTTCTTAAATTGTTTACAAAAGAAAAAATGAATCAACTCAAAGAAACGAAAATTGTACATTACTCTATAGAGAAATTTCTGCATTAATAATGTAAAGTACCCAATTACCACTTACAGTACATAAACCATAGACATCAGATTTACATTACAGTTTGTCTCTTAAAATCTCATCTTCTTAGTTGTCAATTTGTAAAGAAATGTTAGTGCAACCTACCTACGTGTAAAGTACCGTAGTGATGGTCATCTCTATCTAGTGACCGTCGTGCACACTACTTAGTTCAATGTTATCCCACTATAGCACATGCATGAGATAACTCCAGAAACCTACGATGGGGGACCCAAAGTTTCGACTGCCTAGGGGCCTCCACAAAGCTTAATCTGGCACTGAAACCTGCCCACACACATATAGGTTAACCCAACAGATTCCTCCATGCAGGCTAACAGCTTGCATGGATGAATCTCCCTGGCTGGCTGGCAGAATACTTGAACAGTGCCTACGACTAATTAGCGACTGTTTGGGTGACAGTTTTCCTGACGGACTCCTTTGAAAATCTTTTGTTCAATGAAGGGGTGCCGGTATGGCCATAAATTGCTAGAATTTCAGCTAAGCAAGTAGAATTTGGCCGAAATTCAAGCAGCATATGGTCAGCTTAACAAAGAATGTCTAAAAATAGATTCTCTTCAGTCTTTAATGTCCTGTAACATCCACACTTCTCCTGTGAGCCAAATACTGTGTGACCTTTGCTTAGATTTAGGTCACAAGATAGACCAAGGACAGATTTTTATTTATTCATGGTGAGACATACTGTAGGTACAATTTTTTTCCCCAAAACAATACTGTGGCCTTTCAATGTTGAACTGTGGCCCTGATAAAATTGATGTGTGCTGGTCAGCAGGTTATCACACTGTTTCAGAAGGTCTGGTCACACTTCTGTACTGATTGATCTGAGGTCTGCCCATTGAGGACCAATAAACCACAAATGTAAGAATTGTTTTTGTTACTATAAAAGTCTATATACACTCACCGGCCACTTTATTGGGAACACCTGTTCAATTGCTTGGTAACACAAATTGCTAATCAGCCAATCACACGGCAGCAACTCAATGTATTTTGGCATCTAGATGTGGTGAAGACGACTTGCTAAAGTTCAAACCAAGCATGAGAATGGGGAATAAAAGGGATTTAAGTGACATGGATGTGGCATGGTTGTTGGTTCTAGACAAGCTGGTCTGAGTGTTTCAAAAACTGCTGATCTACTGGAATTTTCACACACAATCATCCCTAGGGTTTACAGAGAATGGTCCAAAAAAGAGAAAATATTCACTGAGCGGCAGTTGTGTGGACAAAAATGCCTTGTTGATGTTAGAGGTCAGAGGAGAATGGGCAGACTGGTTTGAGATGACAGAAAGGCAACAGTAACTCATATCAATATGGTCCAAAATCTCTGAGGAATGTTTCCAACATCTTGTTGAATCTATGCCATGAAGAATTAAGAAAGTTCTGAAGGCAAAAGGGGGTCCAACCCAATACTAGCAAGGTGTACCTAATAAAGTGTCCGGTAAGTATATGCTGAAAGGATAGCAGCTTTGCATTCACTGTCCCTGTGGATAGATGGCCTCAAATAGGGTTTTTAAACAGGACAGTTCAGGTTTAAAGTGGGTTACAACCAACTTTTTAACTTTTCCAGCGCAAAGTAAGCATAGTCTGTCCTCATCAGTCTATCACTCTATTCCATGTTCTAATCCGTCTAAAAAAACTTAGGGTTCCCCAAACAATATTTGGCCCAAAGGCCACAACTAGTCATGATGTCTTTGTTATTGATAACATGTCCAATTTTTGCAGGTCATTTGGCAACCCTTGCCCCAACAAGTATGAACCTGGAAAAGCAGCATGTCACCTGAGTCATGCCATAATACTCCCCAAAATGAACTTTATAAACATATTTTATTCCCAAATGGTGACCCAAAAACACAAAGCAGACATAGAAAATAGCTATCCACTTTGCATTTTTTCAGAAATATAGCAGTATAGCATTTTAAAGTAGAATTCCAGGCTAAACGTAACTCATCTTAAAAATGCTTCCTCCAAACTAACACTTAAGCTGACTAACATATGTAAGAAAGATGTATATACTTAGCTATTTCCAGGCAGCTCTATTCCGGTCACATGATCTGAGTCCCCTGTGTCAGGTAGCGACAGCTGCAGAAAAGAGGAGGGAGCGCTGACAACATATGGGCCATAGGAGCCTATAAGTGACATCACTACTCTCAGCTCCCAGGAATTCTAATCATTGTCTCTCCTCTTCCCTGTGCTGCAGCTGGCTGACACAGGGGAGATCACATGACTGGACCAAAGAGGGTTGAAAATAGGTAAGTATATACATCTTTATTATACAGGTTAATCAACATAGGTGTTAAGGTCTTTGGAGGGGCATTTTTAAGATTAGCTAGGTTTAGCCTGGAATTCCATTTTAAGCTTAATGTGCCTAATCTACAACTATCCATAACCCCTGGTTCACATCTGTGCGGGTGGTGCCGCTGCAGATCAACACAAAAATCCGTGCAGCTGCACCACCTGCACAGAGGAATGCGGACCCACGGGCGGGTGCCATTATTTCTAATGGCACACCGCCCACACTGGAAATTGCAGTCATACTGGGAACCGAGGTTCCTGTGAGAGCTGCTTTTTCCAAAGAAGTGCAGGGACTTCTTCCCTGCGTGTCCCGGGGCATGGGAGTTCATTCAAATGAATGGGCTCTTGTGTCCACGGAAAACGCGGCCCGCAAGAACGCAGAGATGTGAACCTAGCCTTAAGGATTTTTAACTATTGTTTAACTCAGCTAAAGGTTGTTCCACTTTAAGGCTGTTCTTTGTTTTGAGTAATAAAATTAGTTGTAAATTCTCCTGGAATTTTGAGTTCATACAATATTAAATCAAAAAAATATGTACTTAACAAATGTATGTGAATGTATAACAAATACATATTGATTCATGATAATCAAATCGGACATAAATTATATCCTGAAGTAGTATTCTGTTACACTATAAATCATTCACACAGCTATAAATATCAAATTCAGAGTCTTGCAGCATCTATAAATTTCACTGCTACCATACTGCAGACATGCTGAAACAGAACACAAAGTTATGAAGAAAATATAATAAAGCAACAAAGAAAACTTTGCTCTATTTCTCAATAAATACTTCCCAGGATAACATATACTACATACTGTATACAGTTGCAAGAAAAAGTATGTGAACCCCTTGGGATTACGTGGAGTTTTGCATGAATTGGGCATAAAATGTGCTCTGAACGTCATCTAAGTCACAACAATAGAAGAACACAGTCTGCCGAACATAATACTACACAAACTTAAGATGTTGCCATGGTTTAATTGCACATAACATGTAAACATTCACAGTTCAGGGAGGAAAAAGTATGTGAACCTTTGGACTTAATAACTGGTTGACCCTCCTTTGGCAGCAATAACCTCAACCAAACGTTTCCTGTAGTTGCAGATCAGACCTGCACAACGATCTGGAGTAATTTTGGACCACTCTTCACAAAACTGTTTCAGTGTAGCAATATTCTTGGGATGTCTGGTGTGAATTCGCTCTCTTAAGGTCATGCCACAGCATTTCAATGGGGTTGAGGTCAGGACTCTGACTGGGCCACTCCAGAAAGCGTATTCTGTGCTGTTGCAGCCATTGTTTTGTTGAATTACTTGTATGGTTTGGGTCATTGTCCTGTTGCATCACCCATCCTCTGCGGAGCTTCAGTTGGTGGACAGATGGTCATACGTTTTCCTGCAAAATGTCTTGATAAACTCTGGAATTCATTTTCCCATCAATGACAACAATCCGTCCAGGCCCTGAGGCAGCAAAGCCGCCCCAAACCATGATGCTCCTTCCGCCATGTTTTACAGTGGGGATGAGGTTTTGATGTTGGTGTACTGTGCTTTTTTTTTCTCCACACATAGTGTTGTGTGTTCTTCCCAAACAACTCAATCTTGGTTTCATCTGTCCACAGTATATTTTGCCAGTAGTGCTGTGGAACATCCAGGTGTTCTTTTGCAAACTTCAAACGTGCTGCAATATTCTTTTTGGACAGCAATGGCTTCCTCCGTGGTGTCCTCCCATGTACTCCATTCTTGTTTAATGTTTTCCTTATCATAGATGTGTCAACAAAAATGTTAGCATGTACCAGAGATTTCTGTAGGTGTTTAGCTGATACTCTGGGATTCTTCTTTACCTCATGCAGCATTCTGCACTGTGCTCTTGCAGTCATTTTTACAGGATGACCACGCCTAGGGAAAGTAGCAACAGTGCTAAACTTTCTCCATTTGTAGACAGTCTGTCTTACCATGGACACATGAACATCAAGGCTTTTGGAGATACTTTTGTAACCCTTTCCAGCTTCATGCAAGTCAACAATTCTTGATCGTAGGTCTTCTGAGAGCTCTTTTCTGCGAGGCATGGTTCACATCAGACAGTGCTTCTTGAAACCAGTAAACCCAAAACAGGTGTGTGTTTTTTAAGGGCAGGACAGCTGTCAGCAACACATCCAATATCATCACACTGATTGAAGTCAAGGTTGGCTCACTCCTGGCTCCAATTAGCTCTGGGAGAAGTCATTAAGCTAGGGCCTCACATACTTTTTCCTCCCTGCACTGTGAATGTTTACATGTTATGTGCAATTAAACCATGGCAACATCTAATGTTTGTGTAGTATTATGTTCAGCAGACTGTGTTCTTCTATTGTTGTGACTTAGATGACGTTCAGAGCACATTTTATACCCAATTCATGCAAAACTCCACGTAATCCCAAGGGGTTCACATACTTTTTCTTGCAAGTGTATATACAGGGCACATTAACGCTTTTGCTCACAGAAAGCCAATCTGACTTGCCACCTAACCAAAAAATACCATTTACATTTGTAACCACTGTGCCATCAACTATGGGGTTGAAACTCTAGCCTGCTACTTTCTAGCAGGGTATTTACAATCTGTAAGTGTACAGTGGAGAAGAAAATGTCTTCATGCATGTTCTGGATGCTTAAAACAAATCAGAACAATAAACTCCCCAGATCTTGTCCTACTCTGTCCAAGGCTCTCTGTAATGCCTATACCTTCTGTACCGCCACTCAGATCCTTGCTACCCACTACCCTTGCAAAGTCACTCTTGATGATGAATTGCCCATTTCATGGCCCATAGGACTGGCACCTGACTTTTGGCTGCTCATGCTCTAAACAAGGCATTTTAAGGTTACAACCTAGGAGAATTATGCCATATTACCTTTTTCAGGTGATTCCCTCCTCTTCAGTCCTCATAGCACTTTCCCCTCTTCACTATTCATTAGAATAAGGAAAAAACACATTTATGAAGGACACGCGAGTACTTTAAAAATGTGCTGAAGGTGTTTGTAATAGAAAAAATAGCATTATTTAAATAGTTACTGTAGGTCATATTACTACTTTATAATTGGGCCCTTATCTGTCTCCTAGAACTAAAAATCTCAGCCTGTCCTACAGGCAGAGCTTCCTGTTTGTAGATACTTTAGATTCCTAATACTGTACGCTATATAATTTTAATTTATACTGTTATACCAAGCAACCAGTTTTCACTTTGCAAGCAGAATTAGGAAAGCTTGTTAATTAAATTTTTATATCTGAGAGTAAATCACCTAATGAGTAAACTGTAAACTCAACTGAAATCACCAATATATTGCCTATAATACTAATAGCTTCATTTTCCAGTTTAGTAATGTAGTGTGAAATGGTAGCATTATCACTGTCAATTTTATTTATGAGATAATAAAGACTCACATTTTGTCTTTTGTTTCAATTTAGGAATTCATACTTGCTTTTAAAATGTTACACTTGCCTATACCTGCCTGTAGATGACTATCTCAGGGTTTGTATAATAACTGTACAAGTGATTGAGAAGAAGGAGAAGGAAATAGGGACTATGATGGGGGTGCTGTATCTGGTTATGATTTACTAAAGCTGGTGTACTCACAGTCTGGTGCAGATGTGCATGGTAGCCAATTAGCTGCTAACTTCAGCTTGTTCAGTTAAGCTCTGGCAATTATAGCGGTTATAACCGCTAGGGACAGTGTCATGTTCAACAGTTCAGGCAAATCTACCTCTGTTGAATTATGTAAACTGATTGCACATTGATGAAGATTGATGTATCTGATGTATCTGTGCTTTTCAAGTGCCTCGGTAAAGGAGTTTTGATTCACCCAAGAAGTGTCGGTGTCTTTACTCAGGATAAATGTAACCTTGGTGTATCTGAAGAATCTGATATTAGGAAACAAAGCCATTTAACCCTCTGGATTATGTAGCCTTGAGCTGCAACAGGACAGTTGTACAGATTTAACCCTTCTAAAGTACAACTACATAAGTGTACACTTCAAGGTTGGGACACTACTCAAGTGACGGTGGCCAGTCTGAGAAGGAAGAGGGGGACAGTGGGGGATGACAGTGACCCTGATTGGACAGATGCACTTAGTATCCCTTACCTTGTGGTGTGGTATTTATACTGTGGTGCATGGTTAACCTAGGCCCCAGACCTTGGTGATCATGGGAACAAGGCCTTGTATCAGTACCAAGTAGTGGCTTCCTGCAAATTGTGTCCTCTTGTAAATGGAGTTCTGAAGAAGCGGGTCAAGGTTTTAAGTTTCCTGGGAAGACACGAGGGACTGGTAGGGCATAGGATATGCTACGTGTCCCCCAATTGTGTTTTACTTGAGGAAAGAGAGAGAGAGGAGATACAGGGAGTTGAGTTACTGGAGTGTGCAAAATCTGGTGCAACTCTGCACAGAAACCAATCAGCTTCCAGGTTTTATAGCTAAAGCTTTATTGAATGAGCCTAGGTTAGAAGCTGATTGGCTATCATGCACAGCTGCACTAGACTGTAAGTACACCAGTTTTAGTAAATCTGCCCCACAGTGTTTGTTGGTTTCAGGTCAGCAATGAGAAACTGAGGTGTGAAGCATTACTAAATGGCTTGTGGTTTCTAATCTGCCCTCTAGGGGGTGAACACCCTGTCTCAAACCAAGCACCACCCCAAAACCTCTTTCCTGTAAGCATGTTTGTAGTGTTAGACTGACAGCACTGGACAAAGCCTCAGGAAACAGACCCTTCTTTTCCAAGCTGCTGCTCTGCTGAAGATTACAAAATCTTAACACAAAAACAAACTAAAGTACTTCCACCAATTGTATAATATAAAGCATAAAGGACACGTTCACACCTTTCTAATTAACAATCCCCTCCCCCTAAAAAAATGCTAATTTACATGTGTGCTGTAATGATACGCATGGCTAAAAAAGTGCTGGTCTATTTTTTAGTGCATTAATGCATGTGATGTAGGCTGTATAGATGACAATGCATGTAACACAAGTTTTTACATATTTCCAGTGCATAGTAATCAGCCCCTCCTATAACAAATTCACTGAACCTTTCATTAGCTTACAAAACCCAACATAGTAGTTTAGAACACATGAAAATGTGCATTAACACACATAAAAATGCATAATAACACAAATGAAGAGAGGTAAACTCAGCCTTAATGGTTTGATAATGAATATATAAATGAATTAATTGGTGCTTTTTATACCAGCAATCTTTACCTTCATAGAAAATGTAGAGGAGCAAAAGAATAAGAAAATCATATATGTAACAGAAAAAAATGCAGCTGAGTTAAAAGTGACACATTGAAACAATCAGATTGAACTTGCAGTTTATGGAATAACCCTTGAAACCTAGTGTACATTTTCCTGCCATGCAATACCTTCCATGTTAGATGGATTTTAAAGTTGAAAGATTAAAAAGATTTATATGTAGGCAATGTCTGGAGGGTTTCACTTGTTACCAGTTTCTTTGATGCTTTTTCTAGTAACATAACACTGCCAGCTCTGAGAATACATTTCATGGCCTGTTCTATACTTACCCCCCAACTCCTCTTTTCTTTCTTTTATTTAAGAGGTGAATTTTTGTTAAGATTAATTCCCGTGGTTCTTTTGGCGGCGAGCTATGAATCCAAACTATGCAATGTTTTCCATATTTCTGTGAATTGATTAATCGAAACCAGCAAATCCGCTCTCAATTATTTTTTAGTGTTTGATACCGCCACCCATCTACTGAGAGTTCCCGGTGGAGAATCTTTTGGTTCTGGAAGGTTTCTGCTCAAAAACACGCAGAGACATTAACACAAACATTCATGTTATATCAGATCTTCACATGGTCTATAAATCAGCCAGAGTCCGTTTATATCACTCTCTGTGCAGAGGAAAAGCAGATTTCTGACACTTTCATGTTAAAAAGAGAATTGGGTTATTTATTTAGACATATGAAACTTGACAGATGAATTTATCTAAATTTATAAAAGTGAAGTTATAAAAAGAGTATTGGTATGGTTTCTTTAAAGTGAAACTCCAATCAAACTTCTTGATAGGGATCGGTCATTTGTACGGATTGTGGAAACTCTGTCCCTAATATATCATATAGAGTTATAGAAAAATCATCATTGGAGACACAAGGCTCAACTCACAAAGGTAAAACATCAGGGTTAAAATGCTTATTTTCTGCAAAAATTGACAGTTATTTTTAGCAAATGAGTCCAATGATATTTGAAAATTTTGGTCAAATGGTTAAAGATAAAGATATTCATCCTTGTGAAAAGCTTTGTGAACTGAGCCCATAGACAGCAATCAATGCATAATAAACTTTACAAACTCTAGCCAAAAAAAAAAAAGTTTTGCTTAAATACTTCATTCCTGAGTGCTGCAGATGTTATTTCCCATTGCCATTTTAAAATGACATTGGCGCCATAGAAGCGCTTGTAACAAACCATTGTAAACACTACGATGGGATAGTTTACCATACACTGAAGCAGACAGAATTTGGAACAGCTGTGGATGGTAACCAGTCAGATTCTATCTTCAGCTTTTTTAGTTAAGCTTTGAAAATGAAAGATAGAAGGTGATTGGTTACCATGCACAGCAGCTCCAGATTCTGGCTACTCCAGTTTGATAAATTCCCTCAATGTGTTGATAGGATGGATTCACCAACCCATCAAGAATTTCTGCCCTGGATCAGTTTATTTTTGAGTTTTGTTAAGTTGGGTGTTACCGACAGGGCCACCCATGGCTCACGTTTCAGGTGATTAAGCAGGAAATGGGTGATATTCAATCTGTTTATGGCTAGCTTGACTGTCTTGTAGCAAAAGTCACAAAAAAAAGCTGGCAGATATAGTCAGTTCCAATAAAAGTTGTAATGGTATCAGCCACCAGAGTCAAACCTGACTTGGAAGTTCTAATATGATTGGTGATGCATGAAGCAGAGTGAGAAGTTAAACAGCACAAGCTTCAGTGACCCTTTGATGGATTACTAAAAACCTATCCATTGGGGATTGCAGGAAATTCAGATTAGGCACCTTCTAATTTTAACACAACTGCAGTATTGCTGGATGTTTGCTGGATAGCATTAGTTGCTCCATGATTCATCTGACTTGCTATCTCAACTACTTTTACAGGTCCCTACTTTGTGCTAAATGCAATGCCAGAAAGTATTAAGACCTGTGAGACTTGCAGAGCACCTCACACTATGTGGGAACTCCAATGAGTACACTTTCAATTGTGTGTCATGTTTAGACGTCATAAAAAAATATTTGTGACTTGCTACCTATTCAGAGTTCTGAGAATTACACAGCTCTGCCACACAACACAGCCCTGTCTGACAGGGCAGGAGTAGCTATGGACATATGAACTCATCAATCTATCACTTGGCTCTTTCCTCCTATCAGTATATTTCTTGCCCTGCTGATTGGCTCTTTGTGCTGATTCCACCTTTCCTAGTCTGAGCTTTGCTGTACAGTGGACTGCAAGTACTGCTTGTATTTTAAAAATAATTTAATGATGTAATAGCAAATACAGGGTTGCATTATTTTTGCATTTTATATCTGCCTGGAGCCTGACTTTCATGTATCTGCACTTGCCTATAAAAGCTTCAATCGCTTAATTTTTAAAATCTGTATTAAATCCCCCAGAGTGCCAAGGGCATGTAGAACATGGTTCTTTCCTAATTTGTTTTGCAGTTGCTGAGCAGTATTGCTGAACAGCCCCCCCCCACTTCCCCCCAGTGATTGGTGGAATGCTTAACCACTTACCCTCCAGAAGATTTACCCCCCTTCCTTACCACACCATTTTTTGCAATACGGCACTGCGTTATTTTAACTGACAAATGCACGATCATGTAACACTGCACATAAATTATATTTATGTCATTTGTTTTCCCACAAATAGAGCATTCTTTTTGTGGTATTTGATCACCTCTGCATTATTTATTTTTTGCTTTATAAACAAAAAAAGACTGTCAATTTAAAAAAAAAAAAACAATATTTTTGACTTTTTGCTATAAAACATATTCAATTACAAAAACATTTTCATAAATTTAGGCCAAATGTATTCTGCTAGATGTCTTTGATGAAACCCCAACATGTGTATATTAATTGGTTTACGTGACATCTACAAATGACAGTTTATTCTCTGGAATTTTTAATTAAGTTTTTTTTTATACTAGTAATGACGATGATCAGCAACTTATAGCTGGACTGCAGGACTGTGGCAAGCATTCTGACACTGGGTGGGAACTGACTAACTGCCACTGACATCTCCACTGAAACTAATACAGTGATCAGTGCTAATAAAAAGTACTGACATTTTACTAATGACACTGGGCAGGAAGGGGTTACCATCTGCGGCGAGCAAAGGGTTAGCTGTGTGTCAGGGAGTGTATAGATTGTGTAATGTGTTATGTTTATCTAAGGAGACCTGCTGCTTTCTATCTCTTTGCTATGCAGAGAGATAGAAAGCAGCATATCCATGCTGACAGGAGAGAGACCTGTATTGTTTACACAGCTATACCAGTATATCTGCTATGGGGTGGCAGGAAAGCTGTTAATGAAGACTGGTTGACAGAACTTGACTAGTAGCAAGCGATTACTGGAGATGAGTGCTGCCATTCAGAAAATTAGCTCCATTCACAACAAAAGCAAAAGATCATTCAGAACAGTGTGATTTATCTGCCAGTGTGGTTTATGTTTACTAGCAGCCGGAAGATCTATCACACAACACCACAGCACTGACTGATCATTTAATATTGAATCCATGAATGAATGAATGTTCAGCACTGCAGGGCTGTGTGACAGATCTGCAGGTGCCTTGTATGTTTACTAGTAACTGCAGATCTATGAAACACAGCCCCACAGTACTGAGTGATCCATTACTATTGAATCTGTAAATGAACATTCAGCGCTGTGGGAATGTGTGATAGATCTGAAGCTACTAGTAAACATACACTACACTGACACACAGCCCTGCAGTGCTGATCATCCGTTCATTCACCAATTCAAAAGTAAAAGATCAGTCAGTGCTGTGAGGTTGTGTGATAGATCTGCCTATGCTATATATGTTTATTACCAGCCGCAGATCTATCACACAGCCCTGCTAGTACTGACAATTCATTCACAATAGTAAATAATCATTCAGTGATAGATCTGTCGCTGCTAGTAAACTTTCACCACAACAGCAGATCTATCATACAGGCCTGCTATTACTGACCAGGGGTTGACTGACCATTCGAGCACTCGGGCACTGCCCGAGGGTCCAGGGTCAGTAGTGGGCCTCATGAAATGCCCCTGGTAACTTTTTATAGGCTTTTTTGGGTGTGCTTTGAGTGTGGGCAAGGATACAGGGGCCCCATGATCTCCTATTGCCCAGGGGCCCCATGAGTTGTCAGTACGCCCCTAGTACTGACTGTTCATTCACAATAGCAAATAATTAGTCATTGTTCACCAGAACAGCAGGTCTGCAGCACTAACAAATTTTTTACTATTGAATTTGTGCGTGGCTATTCACAGTGGAAAACTTAAAGAGGTGATGGGGGCTCAGTGCTGGCAGTAGCTTCCTCCCATAGGAATGGCCCCAAATTGAGCTTCAGAATGGGGTGGAGCTATAACCAGCACAAACAAAAGTATAAATGTGTTTTAAATGTACAAAACTGCTAAGGATCGGAACTGGACAAAGTGCTATGTACACATGGCCCCCTAGGAGGTATAATACACATTTTAAAAATTAAATGATACTTCTTTAAATTTTTTAACATAGAAATGAAAATTGACACTAAGCTGTCGGCTTCATATACTAAACTACAACAGGACAACTTTTTACAACTGGAAGAGCTGGGGGACAATGAAACACAAACAGTCTCATGACTTCTCTCCGAAGCAACTGCACCCCCTCCCCTTTCAATCTCATTGCTGAACTTATCCACATGATTAAAAAACAAGTAAGAGACAAAAAGGGTAATGTCTCTGTTGTGTGGGTTGTTAAGCCAATTCTTGCACCGAGGCCTACAGTAAAATTTTCATGATGGGTCTTAGACCCCAATAACTGTCCCTCCTCTTTACTATATTTTCAGGTTCCACACTCCATTCATCCCCAGGTCCATGTTGGGAATAATATGCTTATACATTTAGGAGAGGCCTTTCCTTGATCAACAGTTCCAGGACTAGACTGTGGAGGCGGTCTTACTGAACAACCAAAGCCCATGAGACATAGGGGATTCATTCCTGATGAAAACTAGTTGTAAAATCCATACTTCCCAGGTATTGGCTGCATTGTTAACATCTCAGAAATAACTGGAAAATAGTCTAGTTTTCTCATATGCAGAACAGAACGTTTACTTTTACTTTGCATAGAAAGTTTATGTTCTTCCATACATTATCACAGTAGGGCATTTTACAGAACATCTTAACAGTGTAGAGCACATCAGTTCTCACCACAGTTCATAACTTCTCATGTAGTTCAGCTCTAATCAGGATAGCTTTTACAAGGGCACCAGGAACCAGGAGGAGAGATACAGCACCCACAAATTACTTAATCCTTAATGCATATGTTGGTAGAAATCACATAACTTCCCTTCCCTTCCTTTCCCATTTAAGAGCAGTCCTCCACTTTCCAACAAGACAAAAGTATTACACCTCATCACTACATTGCAGTTTTAGAGATGAACATCCTCCCCAGAAAAATAGGTCCAGTACCCATACTCTGGTCTTTATTACTTGCTGCTCTACTGGATACTCTCCTTTACTTTGTTCCTTGTCTATGTATCTCTATCTCTCTGGCATTCAAGATGATGAACAGAAGGGCCCCCAGCAACCCATAGGTGGGACTACTTAATCCATAAATAAATACATCTGGTTATATCTCTTCTAAGTAAAAATTCTGTGTGAAATTTTAATGTTGCTATTTTAGCTTTTTCACAGTCTGCATGTTGGGCTGTGTTGATATTTAGACTTGGCTGACTCTCTGTGAAACTCAATAGTGAAATCTCGCAGTTGGAATCCCTGTTGTATTTAGCTTACCAGAGATTATTTGCAAAGCTGAGGACGTCCAGAGTAAATCAATGCATTAATTCTTGTGTAAATAATCTGACACACTCAAAACCTGGACTTTCCAATTTTTTAATATTATTTAGCAATATTGCATTTGCACATTCGATTCATTGACATTTTCTTTGTTTACAAACCCAAATAAAAAGGGAATTATAACCACTCTTGTTGGTTTTCAGTTGCTTTCTGACTTTTAAAGTGATTTGCATCCAGAACTAATGTACAGTCATATAATTGAATAGAAATCAATGGCCTATCCGATATTTGCTGTTTGCAAAGTCCTTATTGCAGAATCCTGCAAATGGACCTTTGCTGGAAGCACAAATATTCAGAAACACAACTTGATTAGCATCCTTGGCAAGATAGCCTAAAATGTTCTTTTCTTGACATATAATGCAAATTGAAGAATTGTTGGGGTTATTAGTAAATTCAGAAGGTAGAAAAATAAGGTGTAATACTTACCTTAGTCCTCATTCTGGCATGCTCCTCTGCTCCAGTTTGTGCGTGGTTCCTTGCTAGCTTCACATACAATACAGACCTCTTTCTTAAGGAGGCCTGCCAAATCAAGGCCACCCTGAGTACTAAGTGGGTCTCCCCCAAAGGGAGACCCCATGAGAGGAGAAGACCTTGACCAAAAGGCCACATGCCCCCCCCCCCCCCAAGACTTTCAGGGCAGGCCTACACCCTACCATTCAGGGAAAGTGAAAGTGTGTACAGTACTGTGCAAAAAGTGCAAGTGACAAACAACATAAAAAAAGGGAAGGGGAAGTGGATAAGTACATTTAGTGCCATAGTGTAGAACTATGACCTGATGTTCAGCCAGGAATACAAAATTCCTCTGGTCCTGGCTGAAAGACCCAGACCTAGAGGCGGGTACAAAAAAAAAGCATGACTGGTGTAGTGACCAAAGTGCCTAAAACCCAAAGTGAGCTCCCTCACCGTGAGAATTTTGGCACCCCTGGACTGCCATCCCAGGGGCACATACACCTCAGGCTTCTTTCTCAGCCCAGCCCTCGGACAGACCAGTGCAGCCACATCCCTACCAGAAAGGCATCAGAACTTAGAACGCTTAGTGAAAGCCTTGCCTACAAACTGGGACAAGCCTGGTGCACCAGGCCAGAATCAACCGGGGACGAAAAGGCTCCCCCACCACTCTCACCATTCCCACCTAATTACATCTGGGATAACTGACTCCCCAACTGGCGAAGGGAGCCAGGGTTCTATCCCAGACAACTGATAAGAACAGATACTACACTTGATCTTAGCGAAAAGGCCGAGAAGGGCTGTTGGTCCTGTTCTTTTTTTTTTTTTTTTGAAAAATATAATTTATTTTTTACGTATGTATAAAAAAAACAAGATACTTAATCGGGGGACACTTTCCATCCTGTACTGTGACACAACACATAGATACACCACATAACAATTCAGTTCCAATCATACAATAAATACATTCACTCGGCTGTATGATGCCTAACATTGTGTGCGGAGCAAAATGTATCCCGAACCATCACGTCATGCATGACGCAGCTTACCCCAAGACTGTTTATGGTCCTCTAAGGTTCCACCAGAGTACCTAGACAGTGCAATGTCAGATGTGCAGTGCCTGAGTTAAACCTCTGTTCCACACATCATACATGGCACCACAACATAAACCGTAGCATGCAAAACATTACCGACTGTACAAAAACATGTCAAATAAGCATAAGATGTGATGGAAGGAGGGCAGAGGGAGGGGAAACAGAATTCACAGGCCCGAAGTTTTATTGAAAGGAAAAAGACACACAAGGGAGAGTAGGGGGGAAGGGGAGATCTTCAGACTTCCTCCTCCTACTACTTAAAGTCCATCAAGTTATAGTCTCTGAGCAGACTGTGGACCAGTCTGCAACAGTCCTCAATGGACATGCTCTCCCGCTGGTGGATGAGGTGCTTCTTGGTGCACCAAAGTGTCCTTGAAATAACACAGTACCTGCCAGGTGCCATCAATGTGCTCCAGGGTAAAAGTCCCACAGAAAAGTCCGTTCAGCAAACCAAAGTGTGTGATGGCTGACTGTGGCACAAAGTCCTTGAGTTCTGGTTCCAAGGCCCTCAACAGATCTTGAGCAAAAGAGCACTCCCAGAAAACGTGCTTAGCAGTTTCCTCCTGGATGATGCAAAAAGGGCAGTGCCTGTATCTGCTCAGGTTCCTGTCATGCATGAATGCCCTGAGTGGCAACCACCCTTGGATCACCATCCATGCCAGGTCCTTGTACCTGTTGGTGAGTCTCTTTGAAGAAACATTCCTCCAGACCACCTTGCAAGTGGCTGAAGGCAGGCCTGGAACCGACTCCAAAATGTCCTTTGCTCTGATCAGCTTGGCTGTTGGTCCTGTATTGTACTTGATGATGTTGTTGCGCTACTGGTGCCCAGACTGCCTTATAGAATAAACTTCAGAGGACCAATCATACAGACAGAGGGAGCCTAAGGGAGACTGGAATAGGTTTTACACCTTATTCCTCATCCAGTAGGGAGAACAAGCTCTTAAAGCTCATCTACATCCAGAAACAAAATTTCACGGTGTTTGCAGTTTACTGGTCCTTGGATGTGTTGGCTGTGTTCGTTTTATTTTTACACTGCTTTGTTCTTGATTATAATCTGGTAATTCTAACATACTTCCTATTTTAGGATGACAACTGTACCAAGTAGTGTTGTCACCCTAGGACAGGGAGTGTGTTACAACTACACAATACTGTGCTATCTTCTCCATAACAAAAGGGAGGTTTAGTCCAAAGAGATAGCATGGAACAATGCTAAATGATAACAGTCCAGAGGCAAAGAGTACAGGATGTTATCAGTGTACAAGATTTCTGGAAAAGTTAGATTTTCTGGATTAACTACCTTCTTTTTTTCACTTGTTGATCATATATAATAAGACACTTTCCAGGGATCAAATAAGAGGCATATTTTGTTACAGTTTACATACACTTTGATCCTTGAACCCTCGCAGTGTGATTCCTCATGTTGGGCTTTAATTTACCACTTAAATATAAAAAAATAGTAACAAAATACTTTATTTTCTTATCAAGGTGTCACTAGAGTGAGAAGGAAGGTTTCATAGTTACATATAGTTAGTCTGGTTGACAAAAAGTCCTAGTGTGACCAATAAAAAAGGAAAGAAAATACATTCCCATATACACAATCCTATACCCACAGTTGATCCAGAGGAAGGCAACTCCAACCCGCATAGACAAAGCATGATCCAATTTGCTCCAGCAGGGGAAAAAAATCTTTCCTGATCCCCCATGAGACAATCAGACATTCCCTGCATCAACTTTACCTATAAATGTTAGTATCCAGTTAGAATACTAAAATAGTAACACAGTCGTGCCCTGGAGCAACTATTGCGCAAAACCAGATCCCAACCAGCCTTCACCCGCTATAAATCTGCCTTCCACACCTGCACCTCCTCCCTCCACGCCGCCAAACAAGCCTACTTCCTGACCCTCATCAAGGCCCTCTCCTCCAATCCTTGCCGACTCTTCTCCACCTTTAACTCTCTACTCTCTCCGCCTCCACCTCCACCCAGCACCTCACTCACCGCCCCTGAGATTGCCAATCACTTCAAGAACAAGATTGACACAATTCGCAGGGACATCACCGCAGCTCACACTCCCTCCAGACCCGCCCCCACTCACACAGATACCACCTCATCACCCCTCTCCCTCGACACTTTGACTTTGTCACTGCTCAAACTCCCTCCAACCCTGTCCCATCCCACACAGCTACCCCCTCATCACCCCACTCCCACAGCCCCACCACTGCTCTGACCTCCACCCCACCCAACATTCCTCACACTGAAGCCCCCTCAACACTCCTCACTTTCGACCTTACTACCACTGAGGAGGTCTCCAAGGTCTTCTCTGATGCCTGCCTCACCACCTGCCCCCTCGACCTATCCCCTCACAACTCCTACGACCTCCCTCCCCCTCCATCATACGCTCCCTCACCCACATCTTTAATCTCTCCCTCTCTTCCAGCACATTCCCCTCCCCTCTGAAGCATGCACACATCACCCCCATACTTAAAAAGCCCTCTCTGGACCCCAATGACCCGAACAAGCTCAGACCCATCTCCCTGCTTTCATTCACATCCAAACTCCTCGAGCGCCTGGTCTACACTCGCCTAAACTCTCACCTCAACGACAACAACCTCCTTGATCCCCTACAGTCCGGCTTCCGTCCCCTACATTCCACGGAAACCGCCTTACTCAAACTCTCCAATGACCTTCTAACCACCAAGGCTAATGGCCACTACTCAGTGCTCCTATTCCTTGACCTCTCCGCAGCCTTCAACACAGTCAACCACCCCCTCCTCCTCAAAAAACTACACTCCCTCGGCCTCCGAGGCTCCGCTCTCTCCTGGCTCTCATCCTACCTGTCACAACGCTCTTTCAGCGTTACCTACAATGCTACCACCTCCCCCTCACTCCCCCTCTCTGTTGGGGTCCCTCAAGGCTCTGTCCTCGGGCCCCTTCTCTTCTCCATCTACACCTCCTCCCTTGGCCAACTCATACACTCTCACGGCTTCAACTATCACCTCTATGCCGACGACACACAAATCTATCTCTCGACCCCTCACCTCACCCCCTTAGTCTCCACCCGAATCACAAACCTACTGAACGACATATCAGACTGGATGTCGCTCCACTTCCTTAAACTCCTAGTATTCCCCCCAGCCCGCACACCATCCCCCACTGACTTCTCCATCACGTCCAACAATGCCACTATCAGGCCCACCCCGCAGGCCAGAGTACTTGGTGTCATTCTGGACTCCAACCTATCCTTCCAGCCCCAAGTCCAATCTTTAACAAACTCACGCAGACTCCACCTCCACAACATCGCCAAAATCCGCACGTTCCTAACCACCAGAAACCACTAAACAGCTCATCCACTCCCTCATCATATCACGACTCGATTACTGCAACTCCCTCCTCACTGGCTTGCTCTCCCCACTTCAGTCAATCCTGAACACTGCTGCCAGACTCATTCACCTTACCAACCGCTCCGTTTCCGCCACCCCACTCTGCCAATCCCTCCACTGGCTTCCGATTGCACAACGGATCAAATTCAAAATCCTAACACTGACGTACAAGGCTGTCCACCATACTGCCCCAAGTTACATCACCGACCTGGTATCCAGGTACCACCCAACACGCGCACTCCGCTCCTCACAAGACCTCCTTCTCTCTAGTTCCCTGGTCTCTTCCTCCCATGCCCGCCTCCAGGATTTCTCCAGGGTGTCTCCTATCCTCTGGAACTCCCTACCCCAACCCATCAGACTATCACCTACTCTCCTTTCCTTTAGGCACACCCTGAAAACCCACCTTTTAAGGGAAGCCTACCCCACCCCCTGCTAATTTCAGACCTCCTCCACTCTTCCTACCACTCCATCCCCCACAGCTATCTCCTCCTGTGCCACTATCCTCTCCCACCAAGATTGTAAGCTCAAAAGAGCAGGGCCCTCGCACCCCTCGTGTATCGAATTGTATTGTCATTGTACTGTCGCATGTATTGTCTCCCATTGTAATGTTGAGCGAACTGTTGGCGCTTTATAAATACTGTATTATAATAATAGTAACTATTAGTAAAAGTCTGCAAAATAGTGCAAAACTTGAAAAATATAACAGTAGAACATATCCATACCATAATAATCCTATGGCTACTGTACAGGAATGGTTAACTACTGGCAAAGACATCAAAAGGCATTCTAAACAGAAGCACATAGGATAAATAACAACTTCATGCTCATTGCGCTGGCCAATAAGTTATGCTGTTACATGCATACGATGTTTATAGCCAGTTATATAAAGAAACTTGTGGCTTTGTATGGAAAACAATTAATGGAAAGGATTTCCAGATAAGTAAACTTTAGATAAATTTCAACAAAATATATTCACTGTGGAGTCTTGATGTCATCTCAACCAAATGCCAACCATGGAGATTATAGAGTCAGAGCTGAGTATCATGCTGTTTTGTCCCACCTATATGTATTTTTTCTGTTGTAATAAAATATTGTTCTGACATCAGTTGGTGGTTTAGCGGCACTACAGCTTGTTTACTTATGTGATTTGGTATCTCACTCTGTTCTTCCCTCCTGTTAATGCTATTTAGTTCTATCTAGACCATATTTTTTGTTTCCATGTTCCCTCAGTCAGTGATAGTTCTTCACAGTGACTGGGCTTAGGAAAGTCATGGTCTTCTTACACTTCAGAAGGCATCCTCTATACTTCAGCTGTAATAAGTAAAATTGTGTTGGGTCTAACCTCTGTATTTTATTGAAGAGGTAAACTGCCTGTGGATTGTGCCAAATCAGCAGGCAACCATACTGTCCAGACAAACTGGGTCTATGTCAATGCATTAAGTTATATTTGAAACAGATCAAATTAAATAGGATACAGCTACTCCCCAAGTATAAATAGCCATCCAGGTATGTACAAAACTTTCAAGTCTCCCTCTCAAAAGCATAGTAATATTTTTATTATTATTATACAGGATTTATATAGCACCAACAGTTTCCGTAGCTGGGGGCAGAGTTGTAGATGGCTTTGTAAGTTGTTGCTAGTACTTTGAATTTTATTTGTTAGGCGAGTGAAAGCCAGTGAAGGGATTGGCAGAGAGGGGTAGCAGACACTGAACAGTTGGTAAGGTGAATGAGCCTGGCAGCAGCATTCATGATGGACTGGAGGGGGGATAACCTATGTAAAGGTAAGCCAATGAGGAGGGAGTTGCAGTAGTCGAGGCGAGAGATAACCAGGGAGTGAGTTAGGAGCTTTGTGGTATCATTGTTTAAAAAGATTTTGAACATATCCCAAATTCACCACCAGGTAAATGGCCGGCAAAAAATAAGCACATGCAGATATAGATTGCAGTCTCTATGAATGTCTCTTCTAATTGTATTCTCTATATACTGGACAATGGCTGAAGTTGAAACATTGCAGTCCCTATGCAGTGTAGATGACTCTCAGTGAAATCCAATAGTATAATCTCTCGTTTAGAATCCCTGTTGTATTTAGTTTACAGGAGATTATTTGAAAAGCTGACAACATCCGTAGCAAATCAATGCATTAATGCTTGTGTAAATAATCTGAAACATTCAAAACCTGCACTTTTATTATGATTTAAGACTACTTACAAACAATACATTTGTGCATTTGATTCATTGGCTTTTTCACTGTTTACAAATCTACCTAAACAGGGAATCTTAGCTGGCCTTGTTGCGCTTTCAGTTGCTTTCTGAGGTGAATTGCCTCCAAAATTAATGTAGGCTCATATAATTGGATGGAAATTAATGGTTTACCTTGGGCCTGCTCTTGCGTACTATCTTCCTGTTGAATATTGTGTTTGTGCCTTTCCTCCAAGAATCCATTTTCAGAAATGCAACATGATCAGCAGCCTACAACCTTCTAAAATGTTATATTATATACCATCATGGAAGAATTGTTGGACTAATTAATAAATCCAAACAAATTAAATAGTAATTATTGGTCTAATTTCTAAAGGAAGAATGGGAAGGACACATACAGCTGCAGGTATGAAGTTAGGTTACCTTCAGAAATGCCTCTCAAATTATCCTGTCCTAGCACAATGGCAGTAAAGGCTCTGACACCGGTACTGTCAGAGACTGCTGTTTAACCCCGCCCCTACATATTCCTATTGGCCCATCGCTATAATGGACAGCCTCAATTAAAAATAGGAATGTGCAGGTGCAATGAAGGTGCTGGAAAGCATTGCTGAAGCTTTGTTTTTTTGTAACAGCTGGAGATTCAGCAATGACACAAAGGTTTGGAAGGTTGCAGCAATTTGCCCAACTGTACCCCCAGGCCTCATTTATACCTGCAGCAGTCTCTACCTCCCCTGAAAAACAATAAGTGATGGATCACTTTTCAGAAGGTGGTAGAGTAGCATCTTCACGTTGTTCAAGAGGAGATACTGCCACCCAATAAATGCCATTTTTGGATTGTTTTTTTTTCTCAGCCAAAGGGGGATTTTGCAGTAAAATATACAGTGCCACAATTGTGTGGCAAGTATTTAGTTTGTGGTTGCATCAGAAATAAGTTACTGTATGTCAGTTATCAAATCCAAATACTGGCACTTTACACATATACACACGGGCATCACAGTGGCTAAATGGTTAGCACTTCCGCCTGGCAGTACTAGGGTCGTCGGTTTGAATCCCAACCACAGCACCACCTGCCTAAAGTTGTATGTTCTCCCTGTGCCTGCATGGTTTACTCCAGTTTCCTCCCATACTCCAAAGACATGCTGGTAGGATAATTGGTTCCTGTCTAAGATGGCCCTAGTATGTGTATGTATGAATGTGAGTTAGAGACCTTAGACTGTACGCTCCTTGAGGTATAGGGACTAATATGAGTGTATTATATACAGCATACAATCTAAGGTTTATATATATATATATATATATACACATGTAAAATTGTGTGTAAAATTGACAGCGCTATATAAGTACCTATAATAATATACTATATATAACCCATTAGGTGCTAAAGGGGTTTAGCCACATGAATACCAATATATTTGAATACACACTGCTTTAAACCCCTACACAATTCTAGCAAACTTTGCATAAAAACAAAGATTCTTCACATATGTTGCAAAACATGTTTAGGATATTCAGCTGCGTCAAAGTAATCCCTCTCTGGCCAGTCCTTACTCTACTCCACGAAATGCAAATTAATTACTTGATAATCCATTTTATGACTGCTTGCCAGCATTGAACTGCAGATGGGTGGCCGCTGTAGACAAAGTTACATATGGGTATGTTGCTGCCTACTTTCGTGTTTCATGGCTTGCATGTGCCTCCCCCTCCAGCACCCACTATGATTGTACACAGCGGGTGTCTGTCAACAAGTCCTGCCCAATGATTCATGGCCAGGCCCTGTTGATCGGCTATATACAATCACAGCCCATAGCTCTGTGTTGACATTCAACACATATCTCTGTACACAGGGGGCGATCGGTCAGTTTCTCATCCCTATGCAGGGATGAGAAATTGTTAGATCTATTAGTAAAAGCAGCACCCTTTACACACATTACACATAGTTGGGCACACCTTTAAACCCCTTAATTGCCCTAGATGTTAACTTCTTCTAGCCAGCCAGTGTCATTAATACAGTGTATAGTATTATCACTGATCACTGTAATAATGTCACTGGTGATGTCAACGGCAGTTAGGCAGTGTCATTAAGTGTCAGATTGCCTGCCACACTTCCGAGGCCCCATTTGCTGACTGCTGCCATTAGTAATATATTTTAAAGCAATCCAGTATATATCCAATAGTTTGTAGCCGCTATAAGTTTCACGCAAACCAATCAATATACATTTACTGGAATTTTTTTTTTATCAAAGACATGTAGCAGAATACATTCTTGCCAAAATTTATGAAGAACTTAGATTTTTTAAATGTTTTTATTGGATATGTTTTATAGCAGAAAGTAAAAAATATATGTTTTTTTTTAAATTGTTGGTCTTTATTGTTTATCACAAAAAATTTAAAATTCAAAAGAAATCTCTATTTGTGCGAAAAAAATTATATAAATTTCATTGGGTACAGCATTGCATGATCACACAATTACCATTTAAAGTAATGCAGTGATGAATAGCAAACAAATGGCCTGGTCATGAAGGGGAGAAATCTTCCAGAGCTGAAATGGTTATAGCATACTTCAGTGGATATAGTGCCAATGAGGCAAAGAAGACACAGTTATAGGACAGCTACAGACTCAGGCCTGGTCACTGACCTGCACTATGCAACAGAAAGAAGATATATATATATATATATATATATATATATAAAACCCATCAGGTGCTAAAGGTACTCCACATTGGCACCATATCCAGTGAAGTATGGTAGTAAGCAAAGCATTTTGCAGAGTAGAACAGGGAATAGCCAGAGAGTAATTTCTTTGACGCAGTTCGTCAGGGCTTGGAAGGAGACACCCTCTGCCGTTCCAGGGGTCTCCTGTTCCTCCCCCTCTTCTGTGACAAATTAATGAGAATTTTGCTCTTAAGGTTTCAGTTTACTGGCTGTTACTGGCCAGTGAAGCGGCCTGTGAAACCAATCTAAGTTTGGTCTGCTGCTTTGAAGGTCCGGGGAGGAATCAGGGGTCAGTCACATACTGCTGGAAGGAGAAGCAGCATGAGAAGCCAATCAGTAATGCAGTAGTGCTTGTGTGATAACAAGGGACACAATGATAGGATAAGCAGAGTGATGGAAAGATGAACTGATCAGTCTACAAATTCTCCTTTCACTGTCCAGGCACATGTTGGTGAATGGACAAGGTTTTTAAATGTTACTTAAAGCTGAAGTACAGGCAGATATAAAAAAAATAAATGAACGCAGCTCTGCATTCATTAATACACCATTAAATGTATTTTTGGAAAATGCAAGCAGTGTTATTCCCTGATTATGACTTAATATCAGTCATTTGCAATCTACTGTACATTCTGTACAACAGAGCTCAGATAAGGGGAAGGAGAAGCAACACAGGGATCTAATCAGGTGTGCTGCAGTGCAAGGAGCATGCTGATAGGAAGAGAAATACAACACAAAAATATACTATCATATCAGAAGCTGGATGGAAAGTTTCAGCAAATGCCTTCCAGCTGCAAATCAACCCAATCGAGGATGAATCTTAAACCTTGTACATTACTTTGTTTATTTTAATTTGCAATATATTTAAAGAAAAGAACCTCACTGAAAAAACTAACAGCATTTCTCTGGGGCATTTTGTAGAGAGTGCCATTTACTAACACCATTAGGGGGCAGCAGTGCTCAAGTAAGCCACTTTCTGATAACCGCTACTACACTGTACCTGATTTACTGTAATTGTAGATAATATAAAAAGCAGAATGGCCCATATTTGTCATTTACAACCCAATATTCACATATGAGTAATTATCAGTATCGACTGCACTTACATTTTAAAAAACTACTGTATGACCAAGTGTCAGCATTTCCTCCATATTAATAAGTTCATGGTGTATCTCACACAGGATATGTGTAGCATAATATTTAAGTATGCCATGCATTCTTACATTACATTTTATAGCTACCAAACCTGTGACTCTTACAGCTGGATTAAACAAGTCATGAATTTCATCAGGGGAAGCTGCACCCAGCGCACTTCCAGAGGTTTAAATTCAATTTTCAGCCATGTTTTTATGTTTTTAAGCAGATGCGTGTGATGCTTCAGTTTAAAATATAGTGTGCCTTTACGGCAACCCTTGAAATAGCCAGTGCCGCTCTTGATTCATTTTATACGCAATGTCATTTTATCTTGCCATGAGTACAAAACTAACTGGAACTGTAGTTTAATGTGAAAAAGAGTTCTGCTCAAACACTTTGAAATTGATATACATTAGAAATTGATATAATGCATGCAACTGCTGCACAAGCTATTTCTACAATGTAATCATGTTAAAAAAAAAATCACCTTTCTATCTTCACTCTGAAGCAATCCATGATCTTGTATATGCTGTGCAGGCAGGATTTTCTCAGATGCCTTATTCTGTAACAGACTGAATGCTTTCCCTCAAAGTCTATACAGATCTTGGAGTGACATTGCAGCTAGTCTATTGCATGGAATATGGCAGCCCTGCCACATTCAAAAAGAAGCCAAAAGTGTTAAGTTACACCCGGGCTAATTATGTAATTAAAGGAAAGCCAGACTTTCCCACTTCGCACTTTAAAGTGAATGTGCGGGGATAAAAATACGGAAGCTGCCATTGCTGATGTGTTTTTAAAGGCTGAAGGTTTTTTACCTTAATGCATTCTATTCATTACGGTGAAAATCCTTCTGGGTGCAGCTCCCCCCAAACCCTCGTATACTTACCTAAGCCCCATCTAGATCCAGTGCTGTGCATGAGAGCAATGGCTTTTCCAAGTGTCTCTCTCCTCATTGGCTCCTGCTGATGTCAATCGCAGCCAGTGAGCCAATGAGGAGAGAGTGGGGGCAGAGCCTAGCCATGCTCTGTGTGTGAAAGGACAATGTCAATTCACAGGAACTTAGCTCGGGAGCAAGCCTACTGGAGTGGGTGGGTGGGGGAAGGGAGCCAGGACCACTGGAGGAGGACCCAAAAAGAAGAGGATCAGGGCTGCTCAGTGGAAAACCATTGCACAGAGCAGGTATGACGTGTTTGTTATTTTGTTTTTAATTACAACCTTTAGAATCACTTTAAATGTGCAGACCAGCCTTTCTGATCCAGGGTTCTGTGGAGCTCTAGGGTTCTCCTAGACGCTCCTAGGAGTTCTTTGAGCAATGGGCAACTTCTGCCTCCCAGATGAGTAACCACTGACAACAAGCTTAGCTATTTGTCACAGGGGATTATTCCCAATGACCACAAGAGTAAGGAACCTTCTATGCAGACTGTAGAAAGTATGCTGGCAAATCGTTTGATGTAAAAAAAAAAGATGCAGGTAAGGGTCTGTAAATCTTTTCTATAATTCTCAACAGCAAAGCATACCTGGCAGGATAAGCTCAGAACCTGATGTTGTAGTTATCCTCAAATTAGCTGGACAATCTAGAAAGTACCACTTTGCCAATACAGTCGGTATCTTCTTAGAACTGCTATTTGCAGTATCTTAGGCCAGCTTCCTATGTGTCAATACAAGGGATGGCTGATAGGTAGCTCACGCACAAGACAGTGTACTGTGTAATGGCATTGAAATAAGTAGGAAATTAACTGAAGACTCATACTGGCACAGAAGAGATGAGCTATATGCTGATAACTTATTGTTTGTTTTATAGTAAGAAACTAACACCAGAGTAATGTTGTCATGTACTTGGTGGAGGTCAAGCCGAAGAGGTGCCCTCTTTTGTACTTCTTATTCAACACCTCTAGTGGTGGTGACAGGAGATGTGAGAATACAGAGTGCCATGAGGGCTGATGTTGCAGTCAGCACCAGCTGTTGGGTATGAGGCACAGATGATTGTGAACCACAGGGTAAGATCCAGAGGCAGATGCACGGTGGCAGCTGATCAGTAGAGAGGAAGGAAGCCAAGACACAAGTCGAAGGTCATTAACAGATAGGCAGTGAAGTTCTAAATCAGAAGACAGGGACAGTATCAGGATACAGGCTAAGGTCAGCAACATCTGGACAAAGAGTTAGAGGAACATGAGGCAAAAAACATTGTCAGTATACAGGTCAAGGTCAGTTAACAGCTTGGCAGAGATGTACCCATTCGTAAGTCCAAAACACAGGCCAAGGTCACAACAGGCAGACAGGAATCCAGAGACAGGTCAAAGGCAATTCAGGTGGCACATTGAAAAGGTAACATAACAGGTCAGGTCAAAGGTAAATTGGGAAGACCACTCATATCTCTGTTCCTGTCACATCCCAGCTTAAATAGGCCTTTTTGTCATCAATTCCAGTGCTGAGCATGCATTTGTGTGTCCACTAATACATCTGTGTATGTGTGTAACACACATCTAGCAGTAATGTAATGCTTACTACTAGATGTGCTCTGCTTTCATATTAGAACACACTGGACTTTCCTTACAAATGTAGCCAAACTTACCATTCACTTTTTTGTTAAATTATTAGGTGTATAATAAATGAATACACTTTAGGTACAACTTGGTCGTAGAAGTGCATTTATTGGCTTTTTTAGTATTTAGAAGAGTAGTGAAGGGATAAAAAGGGTGAAAAACCTGTCAAGGCATTTTTGATTTCTGTGTCCTACGAGGTAAATTTTCCTTCACTTTCTTGAAGATGCAACAGAAAGTGAGGGAAATTTTCTTTATAGACAGTTGTCACCAGAACATTTTTGTCTGTTGCAGACTTACCCTCACCCCTTGTTCTGGGAAAAATTATAAAATGTTTCTGGTGACATTGATAAATTTCTGGTAACATTGGTCATCATCAGGCCTAATAGAAAAAGTTGGATTAACATACTGTAAACTACAGTAAAACCTTAGCAGATGGTCTAACCCAGGCCTTGAAATTTCCACTCACCTGCTCGAATTGGCGAGTGGAAATTATGCTGGAGGCGAGTGTGTCCCCAGGGCCGTCTTGCTGAGCAGGCTCAGAACTCAGGGCCGGATCTGTCACTCGCACTGGAAGCCGTCAGACTGCTCAATAGCTGAGCAAAGTGAAAGCAAAGGAAGGAGTGTGTGCTGTGCTCTCTGCCTCCCCCTAGAGTGAAGGTAACAAACTACTGCAACTTTTTATAGGGCTGTGTCCATGTGTGTGTGTGTGTGTATGTACATGTTTCTGTGTGTATCTGTACATTTGTCTGCGTTTATGTACAGGTGTCTCTGTGTGTGTGTATGTACATATGTCTGTATATAAACCTACATGTATGGGTGGTTTGGACAGGTTCAGGATTATGTGGTTATTATGGGTGGTAGAGTATGGGACATTGAGGTACTGCTGGATTGGATAGTAGGTAGGATATACTTGGTAGAGTTATGGTTTTGTGAGTGAAAGATTATGGGGGGTTATGGTTGTATGTGGTGCATAGTCTAAGTATGATGGAGTGTTTAGGGGGACATTGGAGGCCCTGATGTAATGTGGGGGGGACACTGGGGACACTGATGTAATGTGGGGGGACTCTGAGGACCCTGATGTAATGTGGGTAACATTTAACAGTGTCATTTCATGAAATAATTTACGAGGGTGTGTTTAGGGGCAGAATTAGGGGCGACGCAGGGTAAGGGTTGGGTGGGGCAACTGGTGGCAAGTAACTCTTAAGGCCTGGCTAGTAGCTCAGGACTTGAAATTTTAAGCCCTGGTCTAACCCTTTCACGCTCTATTACATTTTGCCTTTACATACACGTTATTGTCCTGGTGTTCTATCAAATATGGACTTGGCACCATAACAAGAGTGGTGATTGTTAAAGATGGCTATGTATTCAGAAAATTACTTAAATCAAAGATGGAATATATTTGGAAAAAATCACTCATCTAATCCTTTCTGGTGTCATTAAAAAATGTACATCACTTGTAACTGCAAACATTGAACTTGTCAAATATTCCGATTTGTTTAAATGCTTGTTAGGATCTCTGGAATAAAATATGTTTTTGTTTAAGAGAACGCTTTCAGTTCCATCTGCAATGTACGTGATTGTGGAGTGTTTATAAATCCTTGTGTTAACCATTTGTTTAATAATAGAATCCATTAATTTACAATATGTGAGATGTAATGCAATTTAATATAATTTGTTTCTTAATGAGAGCATTTTAATATAGTGCATGAATGACTAGTAAGTTCATGTTTCTCTGTTCATGCTTAAAGGATATAGGATTAAGCCAGATAGCTTAGTAAATGTATGATTTTATAAAGCCAACCTACATCTGCAGATGTAAGTGTAACCTTTCTCTAGGGCAGGGGTCTCCAAACGTTCTAAACAAAGGGCTAGTGTACCGTTCTTCGAATTTTAGGGGGGCCAGACTTTGGTCAGTGGGAGTAAACAATTCTCCATCTTTGGTATTTGGGGGAGTAATAGTACCCCATCATTGGTATTAGGGGGACTAATAGTGCCCCATCATTGGTATTACTGGGAGAAATAAGTCCCCATCATTGGTATCAATGGGAGAAATTGTGCACCATTATTGGTATCAATGGGAGAAATTGTACACAATCATCAGTATTAATGGGAGGAATAGTGCCCCATCATTGGTATCAATGAGAGAAATAGTGCCCCATCATTAGTATCAATTGGAGAAATAGTGCACAATCATTAGTATTAATAGGAGAAATAGTGCCCCATCATTGGTATCAATGGGAGAAATAGTGCCCCATCGTTAATATCAATGGGACGAATAGTGCCCCACTGTTAATATCAATGGGAGAAATAGTGCCCCATAGTTAGTACCAATGAAAGGAATAGTGCCCCATCATTGGTTTCAATGGGAGGAATAGTGCCTCATCATTGGTATCAATGGGAGAAATAGTGCACCATCATTAGTAGCAATGGGAGGAATAATACCCTATTGTTGGTTTCAATAGGAGGAATAGTGTTCCATCATTGGTGTCAATAGGAAGAATAGTGCCCCATTTTCTATGTCAGTGGGGGAACCCATGCCATGCTGTTGTTTGCAATGGGAGGAATAATACCTCGAGGGACAGAAAAAAGCAAGCAAAGGGCCGCATCTGGCCCACCGGCCACAGTTTGGAGACCACTGGTCTAGGGGAATATACCAACCAATTGCACTGCTCAAAAAATTAAAGGAACACTTTTTAATCAGAGTATAGCATCAAGTAAATTAAACTCCTGGGATATTGATCTGGTCAGTTAAGTAGCAGAGGTGGTTGTTAATCAGTTTCAGCTGCTTTAGTGTTAATGAAATTAACAACAGGTGCACTAAATGGGCAACAATGAGAGGACCCCCAAAACAGGAATGGTTTCACAGGTGGAGGCCATTGACATTTTTGTCCCTACTCATATTTTCTGACTGTTTTGCACTAGTTTTCCATTTGGCTAGTCTAGTGTCACTACTGGTAGCATACCTGGACCCTGTAGAGGTTGCACAGGCAGTCTAACTCCTTCAGGATGGCACATCAATACGTGCCATTGCCAGAAGGTTTGCTGTGTCTCCCAGCACAGCCTCAAAAGCATGGAGGAGATTCCAGGAGACAGGTAAATACTCTAGGAAAGCTGGACAGGCCCATAGAAGGTCCTTAACCCTTCAGCAGGAATGGTATCTGCTCCTTTGTGCAAGGAGGAACAGGATGAGCACTGCCAGAGCCCTACAAAATTACCTCCAACAGGCCACTGGTGTGAATGTCTCTGACCAAACAATCAGAAACAGACTTTATGAGGGTGGCCTGAGGGAACAACATTCTCTAGTGGGCCCTGTGCTCACTGCCCAGCACCATAGAGCTCGATTGGCATTTGCCAACACAAGAATTGACAGGTCTGCCACTGGTGTCCTATGCTTTTCACAGATGAGAGCAGGTATACCCTGAGCACATGTGACAAACGTGAAAGGGTCTGGAGAAGCCATGAAGAACATTATGCTGCCTGTAACATCATTCAGCGTGACCGTTTTGGTGGTGGGTCGGTGACGGTGTGGGGAGGGATATCCATGGAGGGACACACAGACCTCTACAGGCTAGACAATGGCATCCTTACTGCCATTAGGTATCGGGATGAAATCCTTGGACCCATTATCAGACCCTACGCTGGTGCAGTGGGTCCTGGGTCCTGGGCACGACTATGCCCGGCCTCATGAGGCGAGAGTATGAAGGCAGTTCCTGGAAGAGGAAATAATTGATATCATTGAATGGCCCCCACGCTTACCTGACCTAAATCCAATAGTTTAGGTCCATCCGATGCTGCTAGGTTGTACCTCAGAATGTCCAGGAGCTCAGTGATACCCTGGTCCAGATCTGGGAGGAAATACGCCAGGACAGCATCCGTCGTCTTGTTAGGAGCATACCCTGATGTTTTCAGGCATGCATAAAAGCACGTGGGGCCAAACAAACTACTGAGTACCATTTTGAGTTGCTGCAATGAAATTTCAGCAAAATGGATTAGCCTGCTGCATTATTTTTGTACTTTGATTTTTGGGGGGAGGTCTTTGAATTCAGTCCTCTGTAGGTTAATAATTTTCACATCCATCAAATGACGGGGCATCCTTACGTTCCTAACACATTACCCAGTCCATATCAGTATAGATATCCAGCATGATATTTTTCCCCTTTGAGATCTGATGTGTTTTCAAAGTGTTCCTTTAATTTTTTTTAACAGTGTATACACTTTCTGTGCAAATTAGGAACTTACTAACCATTTTTTATTTCTAAGATGGCCATATAACAGAACCCCATAATAATTTTAGAAAAAAGGTAAAGTATGCTAAAATTTGAAAATAAATAAATAAGTAAATAAAAAATATTTTAGCAACTTCTGACTGTGATAGTGATAAGGCCAAAACCAGTAGACACTTGAACTCTTTGCTCATAATGACACCAAATCTCTCTTTGCTCTTCTGCAGAAGATGTACTATCAGTCATTGAGGAGAAAGACTAGATATATAAGATTGAGAGCTTTAATTTCCTCATAAGTTTGGTGAAAATTGGAAGATTTTAGGAAATTTTTAAAATTTGGTGAAATGAATTGCAGGTAATAAGGATTGTTTTTAAGGGTGCAATTAACTTTAAAGGAAAGCTCCTTTCAACTATACCAGACTTGTTCTTGTTCCAAAACATTGGTCTGTTATTAATTTAATCATTTTATGTATTAAGAACTAAAAACAGACTGTAAAAATAAAAAGCAAGATTTAAAAAAAATTAAAGTGATAGTAAAATAGTAATAATCAAATACAGAGAGGAAAAACCACACATTTAATAATTTAAAAACTACATTAAATACCTTAAAAAATATATAAATAGTATAAAAATAGATAATTTTGAAGCCAATATGCTGCTGACTGAGCCAAATTTTGCAGCAAAATCAATTTTTCCAAAATTACTTATTCATCCTTAACCTCTGTCTTTGTATTTGAGAAAATATAGTGCAAGGAAAGCAGGTTAAAATGTTACCTAATTATATTTAGTAATTTTTGCATCTCCTCATATTAAAACATGTTAGACTTATGATTTTTGCTAAAGCACAATGTGAGTGTACATTTTTTTCTTTGATCTCAATGTTGAGCTTGCAGTTATTTCTGCAAATATTAATTTGACAGCAAGCATTGTAGATCATAATGTCTTCCAGCATTTTTACCTGTAAAGCTTTAACATAAATAGAATGTAAAAGGATGGCATTGATTGCTGCCCAGATCATACTGTGTAGTGAGATTTGCTCTTACTTTGTAGTTACTTAAAGGGGCAAGTCATCTCAGATGTTAACTAAAGGGGCAGAGAAAAACAATTGTAGATTTTTTTGTTTTTATTTTGCTTTTTTAAAAAATAAATACTTGAACTTTCGCAGATGATGTATATAACCTTTGTTTAATGAATGAAGACAAAAAAATAAATCAAGGTAAATTTGCTTCTGCATAATTTGAAATTATCTCTTGGAAAAACAGGTGCAAAAAACTCTCTTGCATACATTCATCAACAATTATTAGTCTCTATCATTTGGCTGGGCTGAATTTATTTTTGGTTGGTTGTCAGATGCCTACCACAAAGTTCCTTCTATAGGCTAGGATGAATAAGGCTCTTTAGTGAGAGGTTGGTAGCTTTCAGTCTCAAATCCTTATCTTCACCATCCCTCGTTTGATGATCAGCACAGGTACTTCAAATGCCATCAACACTTATATGTGATTTAATTTCACCTTTCTGTGCTGCTGGGGCTGCTGAAGTCAGTAACAATAGTTCAGAAGACAGGATTGGGCACCTACAGCCTATTTGCTTTACAGAAACTGACCAGCCAGCTGTTTCCCCATCAATTTCCAGCTCAGATTTAACAAAGCTACTCCAAACAAGTTTTCCAGAATACTACAAATTTAAACCTCTTTACATTTCCTCAGTTTCGATCAATCAATCTGTTAGTCACACTAAAATATTATTAATATTTTAAACAGTTTTCTATCACTCTATCAATAAGCTCAAAATGTCTCCATGGGTGAAGAAAAAATACTAAGGTGTTCCCAGTATCATAAGTCTATCAGGTGAGAAGGGCCTCCTTACATCGATGATCACTGGAAGAATGCTCCTCCTTACATTTATGATCACTGGAAAAAATGATTCTTTGATGCAGATAAAAGGATCATTAGTGTCCTTGGTTACTTACCTATGAAACCAGTGAGAGAGCTTAGTAGAGACTCTTTCTGTTGCCCTTACCAATTGGCTCTTCTAAGGTACATTGATGCTGAAACAATTTGGCAGGAGATCAATCAGCACTAATAGGTCATCATTGAGGGCTTTCTCTGGTGGAACCCCTGGGGACAGAAACCTAGCTACTAAAAATTATATGGTATCCAAAAGAAAACTGTTCATCTAGCTCATATCTACTATTTTGTTCCTTTTTTTATTTTTCATCACTATAACATTAGAGAGGCAAGTAGGAAAGCTTCAATATTTAAGTTGCAGACCCATAAAAAGTACCCAGAATAGGAGTTTTTCTTTATGAATATTAAAGCCAGAGTTAGACATTTTAACATTTGGATATTTTTACATAGTAACATTGGTCCAGCTCGGAATGATGTAACTGTGCATAAACAATACCCGAGGGATCTCCTCGGAAGCAGAAAATCACTCTAATAGACATATCTGGGGTACCTCCAAAGACAAGGAGAAAAAAGGCAAAAAGAGACAGAGGCCACAGGAGAGTTCTTTATGGTGTAATAGTTTGATGGATAATTAAATGAAATAGACGATGAAAAGGTAAATTCAAATGCTGTACTCACATCTGTGAGATTGCTGAGCTCCCTAATGGGAGATCAGACAACCTGGAGTGAAAGCCTGCAGGCAATATGTCTGTCCCTGTGCAGAGTAAGGTTGCTCTTGATGCTCGGTGGGCTGATCCAGACAATCCTCTGTGGTCTTAGGATTCCATTGTGTTCATGATAAGAGGTTTATGAACCTCAAAAGGTGAGAAACTGGTGTCAGCAGAGGCGCCCAAATATGAAGGAGAAGCTAAGAACTGAATTCTTCATTGATTCAATATTTATTGTTTACAGAATATTATAAAACACTGTCAGCGCCTTTCGTGGTACTACCCGGCCACTTCCTCAGGATGGTGCACAAAACACTCTAGTACTTTGGTCCCTTGGTTTAGGGTTCCTGTCTTTTTTGGGGTACAAGACAAGATACAGGAGCTCAGCAAAATAGAGTCTCAATCATCAAACAACCTACACTTTCTTGCAGCTGAGGACTACTCCATTTCACCTCTAATAGGCACTGCCTAGAGGCTGCCTTGCTGCTTACTGGACACAGGGGTTCAGCCGAGTCACAGTCTTCACCTTGTTGAATCAGAGAATGCTTTACATTCATTGGAAAGTGTTCTTGGAATGGCACCCTTGCTTATCGAGTGACCTCCTGTGTTTAGTGAGCAGCAGGGTAGCAGCTCCGCAGGAGACACGGAAGATTGTGGAGATTGCTGTAGTAGCAGTGCCTATTACAGTGATTTCCTGCTTCCAGGGGGATTCTACAGGTATAGTATAAGGCATGCATAGTTACATTAGTCCAAGCTAGACCATGTATTATATTAGATTGTTCCAAGCTAGACTACTAGGTTGTATCAAAATGTTTTGAGACTAGTTTTGTAACACACCAACAGATGGCAGTGCAAGGCTGCATGCACAGTCACAGGGAGCACCAAACTTCATAAGTCAGTCTGCCAAAAGACATTATCCTGTGTACATCGGGAGCTGTGCAACTGGTGCTATTCTGACCACCTGCGTTACCACTTCTGCTATTTCATCATGGACAGCAAGTTAGAACAAACATGAAATTTTGCATGAAACTGGGCAAATTGGCCACAGAAATGTCTGACATGATTCGTCAAGTTTACAGAGATGCTTCAGTTGGTGGTTTGAGGTGTTTTGAGTGGCATGCACGCTTCAAAAGTGCAAGAACATCACTGAAAGATGAGGAGAGATCAGGTAGACCTTCAATGGGCTCAACTCCCGAAAATGTCGAAACGATTCAGCAACTTGTGTATGACGATTGTCGGAGAACAATCCATAACATTGCTGTGATTGTCGGTGTGTCATATGGAACAGTTCATGCAATCTTCACGTGTGATTTGAACATGCACCACGTTGCTGCTAAGTTCGTACCCAGGCTGCTGTCTCAGGAGCAGAAGGAGCACCACGCCGTAGTCTGCCAAGAACTCTGTCAGAGTGCCATGGATGACCTATCCTTCATATCGAGGATCATTATTGGTGACGAAACTTGGGTGTATGGGTTTCGTGAAGAATGTCACATCTACTCTTCGTTCTAACTTGCTTGCTGTCTATGATGAAATAGCAGACGTGGTAATGCACATGATCAGAATAGCACCAGTTGCACAGCTCCTGATGTACACAGGGCAATGTCTTTTGGCACACTGACTTATGAAGGTCAGTGTTCCCTGTGACTGTCTGTGCAGCCTTGTGCTGCCATCTGTTGGCGTGTTACAAAACTAGACTTCAAACTTTTTGACACTACCTTGTATTTATTATGTAAACATATCCATATCTAGAATTCAGCTTTAGGGCACTTTATAAGGCATATGTTTAGGAGACAGATATAGATGATGTCTTACATTTATCTTCATTTGGACATTGTTGAGGCATCTAGCTCTACAGCTGAATTTAGCTGGGATGGCTAGACCAACCTGGAGCAGGTGTTGTATCATGTATCCATATATGAGCTACTAGTTGTAAGATTATATTTAATAGTATTAGATTTTTCTACATTATTAAAGTCTACACCACATTCAATGAAAGTAATTAGGATTCAAGTAAAATGATACTTATAAGGAGTAACTATTCCTTTTTATATAGAATGCTTTGAAATTATAATTTACTGCAGCTATTTGATGAAATGACATTACTTCCCCTTTTTTTAATTATACTGTAACATCAAATGCTCACACTCCCTGTAAAAAGCTACCACAATTATTATATTAGTTAGGTTTAATTACTGAATTCAAAAGATGTATGAAGATAGGGCAGAGACCAATTATGTGCATCTGTAAAAAAAAAAAAAATTAATTAGTTAGAAATGTCATGTATAGGATTTAGTAATGTCTTATTTATTGTGATATTGGTTCCATTTCTGCTATGCTTCTTTTAGCTTACCCTTTAAGTTAAAGAATATGTAAACCCAACATATTCCTGATATGTGCAACAGGTATTATGTACTTGTATGAAAAAGTATCCTGTTCTCTTTGTATTTTTTCCTTTGTGTGAAATCCTTGGTTTTCCTGCCAACCCCCTGCTTTCCTATGAAAAAATGGCCCCACTAAGCCAGAGGTCCCACTGTGGTCAGTTTTCTAGGTATGCTGGGAGCTCTTCTCCAATGATCAGGCTTGTCCCGACATGACCTTGCTGTAACTACAGTTGCAAGAAAAAGTATGTGAACCCCTTGGGATTACGTGGTGTTTTGCATGAATTGGGCATAAAATGTGCTCTGAACGTCATCTAAGTCACAACAATAGAAGAACACAGTCTGCTGAACATAATACTACACAAACATTAGATGTTGCCATGGTTTAATTGCACATAACATGTAAACATTCACAGTGCAGGGAGGAAAAAGTATGTGAGGCCCTAGCTTAATGACTTCTCCCAGAGCTAATTGGAGCCAGGAGTGAGCCAACCTTGACTCCAATCAGTGTGATAATATTGGATGTGTTGCTGACAGCTGTCCTGCCCTTAAAAAACAACAAACAAGAGATCCCTGTGCTCAAATCCCAACAGCTAGTGCGTGCATTTATCCATCAGGTGCTAAAGGGGTGTAACCACATATTAATACTAGAAATTCTGAAGGACCCTCTGCACACTGATATATACCCTTTCAAGCAGACTATGCAATAAATAGGGATATACATAAATATCCCTATTTATTGCATAGTCTGCTTGAAAGGGTATATATCAGTGTGCAGAGGGTCCTCCAGAATTTCTGCCCTTAAAAAACACACACCTGTTTTGGGTTTACTGGTTTCAAGAAGCACTGTCTGATGTGAAGCATGCCTCGCAGAAAAGAGCTCTCAGAAGACCTATGATCAAGAATTGTTGACTTGCATGAAGCTGGAGAGGGTTACAAAAGTATCTCCGAAAGCCTTGATGTTCATGTGTCCACGGTAAGACAGACTGTCTACAAATAGATGAAGTTTAGCACTGTTGCTACTCTCCCTAGGCGTGGTCATCCTGTAAAAATGACTGCAAAGCACGGCGCAGAATGCTGCATGAGGTAAAGAAGAATCCCAGAGTGTCAGCTAAAGACCTACAGAAATCTCTGGCACATGCTAACATTTTTGTTGACACATCTGCAATAAGGAAAACATTAAACATGCATGATATGCTGGTGTATCAATCTCCAACTCCTCCTGCACCTCTAATCTCCAAAGTGCACCACTTAGGAATTGACCCAAACCATCTGGTCAAAAACACACCTTTCCCTTTAACCCAGGTGGGTATGTTGGTATATAATATTTCCAATTCCTCCTGCACATCCAAACTCCAAAACGCACCACAGACAAATGGAAAAAATGCTCCAAATGGTGAAGTATATCAAACAAGTATAAACTTTATTAAAACACTTAAAATCTTCCACTCACATTTATTTGTGTCCACCTGGGACACTACAGGATCAAGGACTCTTTGTATATTACTTTTTGTGAATGAAACTGCATTGGATCCCCTATCCAAGATGGCGGTACGTACACTTCCGGTTATGGCTTGACGTCATCGGCCTACACAGTCATTTTCTTCCTCCAGAGTTATGCAGATCCTTAATGCTCCTGTAAGTCCAGGGCACACTCTTGAGCAAAAGGTGTGGTGGACATCTGCGACAGCAATTTTCAATAGGATTGTGGCGGTACTTTAGAGAGAAGTATTGTGCCTGCTATTCAGTGCAGCAAACAGTATAACAGGATGAATAAAGACACAAAATTGTTTTATGGTTTGCAATACGCTTTTCAGCTTTGTGGGCACAAACTTTTACCATAGATTACAATTGTGTCTATATGTAGGAGGGTTCATACTGTGTGTCTTCAAGGCATAAAAAGGTAATAAATTGCTTTGAGTACTTTTGAGATGCCTTGTGTTTTTATTGCATATGGATTGTTTTAAAATAAAGAACAGATTGACTGGTATCTGAAAGGCTTAAGATAAAATAAGTCTGCGCTCACCAGATGTGAACAATGAACTTTAGTTACATCCCCTGTTTCAAGTTTCAGCTCCTGTCAATTACATTATAGATCATACTGCATCCTCAGCCCCACTCTAATGCACTGTATGAAAACATTAAAGAATGAAAGAAGCCAGAGTTAACAGAATTGCAAAGCTGGATGATAAAAGCTGCTTTCTCTGTTACCATTTTCACGCTTGCCTTGAAGCATGTCTTATTCCAAGATACGCAACTGAAACTCTCTTCAACCAATTGTTGTGATGGAAACAGTTGGAAACATTCTTAAAAGCAAACAGGTACTTTTGGTAAAGTTTAAAGAATAAGTGTAGCTAAAAAAATATTTTGGCTTTAGTCCCGATACATACCAGTAAAGATGGTTGCCCCACATCATGCAGGCACTTGGATCTTGGAGAAACATTCACTGCAGGGATGCCAATGCTCTTCCTGGTTCTTAACATGCAGTGCAAGAGGTAATATTTTCAGAATGATCTGCTGTGAAAAAGTTCTTGAAGAGGACCTGCTAAATCCTCCTTTCTCCTTCTATTGCTTTCACTGAATGGAACATGATCTGTGAATTGGGGAGAGAATCCTGTGCCTCATCAGACTCTCTCCCATTCATAGATCATGTTGCAGGAACTGAAAGCAATGAACTGTTTTCAATGCAGAAGAAGGATTCTCATCAGGAACTCTTTAGTAAGTCATGGGTCTTCATGCAGAACATTTTCTACTGAATTCAGCCCAGAGGCTGATCTATTAACCTCCTGTAAGCCAGAAGGTCAGAGCCAGGAAGAGGACCATCATCCCTGCACATAAGGTTGCTACAGGATCCAGCAGCCTGCACAGCGTGTATCATAGTTCATTACTAGTAAGCTATGGCACTTGTAGGGCTAAAAATAAATGTAGCTAAACTTCAGCTTTAACTTTTCTACAACAGGGAACAGAATTTGATGTGATTTTCACAACAGTACATGTTTTCAGTTCTATAGTGTTCACAAATAATGACAAATGTTGATTGCATTGTTGGTCATGTTGTTGTTTTGCAAAGAATCTTGTTCCACTTGCATATACAGAGGCTTCTTGGTTTATGTCATGGTTGCATTCTTGGATGTGTTCTCATAAATAAAATTTCATAAAATTTTAAACACATTTTTGGTTTGCTATGTAGTACAAAGAAAGATTAAAATATATGTAAACCTCAAGAATGAACTTCGTGTGTTTGCTTCCTGTAGGTCGATTAAATATACCATTTTAAGAATTTGGTTATATCTGGTTAAAAGTAAAAAAAAGTTGATTCCACCAGAAAACTTTGTGAACTGGTAACTTCCTGTGCTTCCTGCCTGTAATGCATGTTATTAGTAACATTTTTTCCAGCTATCTCTAAGGACTACAGTGTTGGTTATGTGTTAAAATGAGGCACTGAGAACTTGAGTCATGTAGAATTCAGCTTTACTTGCATTGTAAAATCCATACCAGACCTGAAGGGCTTGGTATGGTTGGAGAAGCAGACCCCATGCTGTTTTTTTATAATTTTTTTATTTGCCGACAATTCTTTCTCTTACATTCAGCTGTCAGTGGGGAACCTCACTGACAGCTGAAACATTAATGCATGGTTTTCTCTACTTAAATACTGCATGACTTGATAAAATAACTAATGCGGTATTTTAGTAGCGTTTTTTAGTGAATTAAAACTTTTTTTTAAAAATGCCATGAGGTATCTTACCGCATACTCGGATGTGGTAAGATACTGCTTAGAGAATTGTGCCCAATAAGTAGGTATTATCACCCTAGGACAAGAGGTGTGTTACTGGTATTATCATCAGCTGTAAATAAGGAAAAAAGGCTAAAAATTAAAAAAAATTTACTTAAGGACCAAAATAAAGCATTTTAATGTTCTTCAGTTATGGTGACTCCAATCTATTCTTAGACAAATACAATCCAGTTGCATATCTTAGTGGGTGCCTCTGCCCTTCGTTTACTATTGGGATTTTTGACCTCTTCCAAAACAAGTATATCACCCCTCTGAAAGCCCATGAGGAGCCAGGATCAGGATCACCAAGGCATTGAGAGCAATCAACTCTGTCCTGTGTAGAGACAAGGGTATGCTCCACTTGGGCCTGTGGAAGGTTGCATGTTTCATCCAATAGGGTAACGTATGTACTCTCCAGCACCTCAGGATATGCACAGACAAAAGGGAAGCCAAGTATATCAGGACAGCGAAAACCAAAGGAAATGCTTCAGGGGTGCAGCCCTCCTCAGACGGGGAAATCAGCCACTGGATAAAGAGAAAACAGGTGGTGCACACACCTAGTGCATTATCCAAGGTTTATTGTAAAGAGTAAAAAATAATAAAAACATACTCACAAATGAAGCATGTATCTAAAAAGCATAGAAAAATTACGATGGCCACAACGGCAGGCAAGGTGTCCTCACTGTCAGTGCGGTCAAATGGCTGACACGTTTCAGGGACGAATCCCTTTCCCCAGAGCTAATGACCAGCCTCTGATGCAGATGTGTAATGGATGAAAAGTGGGAGCCTTGCTGGTGATGCCTCCCTCCTTTCCTCTTGTTTATTCTGTTATCCTATGGGATTTTAGTTTGCCCCTTTGGCTTGATCCCTTGGACTCCTGAGGACCACCATCACATGAATCTGTTTGTGGTAACTTGTTGTGGACAATGACTTTACAACTCTGACAGAGCACCATAATTATTAGAATATATTTTATATATTTAGATTTATATAGAACCAACACTTTATGCAGCACGGTATAGAATAAAGGGAGACAGTAGAATTACAATACATTTTAAGGTAAGAATGTTAAAGACATAGTCTTTGTTCACTACTCTTGGCACTCTTGTTCTACTTTTTCTCTTCCCAGTCTTCGCACTCCTCTTCTGTATTCCACACTCCGCATACTCCACTCATCTTTTCTTTGTGTGGTATCTTGTCTCTGATCTCTCTTTCCTGCCTCTTCTCTGCAATTTTGATAACAGTCTGCTTTGCTTCTCTATTGACTGCTATTGACTGCTTTACAAGGACCCACTTTTGGCATTCTTTTACCTTTCATTACCACTAAAGATTTCATGCCCTCTTATTAGTTCCACATTATCATCTATCTTGTGTAGTTTAATCTGCACCTCATCCCGTTGTGCTGTTATAGGTCTCTGCTCTCCTCTTCTAAGCCCACCACCCTGCTGTGTCTCCTTCTTGACCAATCTTTCCAGTCTGCATTGTGCTTTCTCTTTCCTTTCTTCATCGCTATTAATGTTGTACCTCTTTCCTACTGTAGCCAAGCAACTCTCATCTTATTACTACCTTCTTATGTCTCCATTCTTAGTTACTGGGGGTGGATATACAGCACTAAAGGCAAATAAACTGTTCACTTTGCAAAGGAAGATGCACTTGCAAGCAAATTTTCCCTAGAGTTTAGTAAATGAGGTGAAGCTCTTCTGATTTCCATCATCCAATCCTGTGCAAGAAAAAAAAATAATTTTCATGTGATTGTGTATCCTTCGCAAAGTGAAGTTTCACACTTTCTCCTTATTTTAACATTTATCTGATCTTGAATTTTAAAATGGAAAGAAAAAATAGGTTCTTTTATAGTGCTGCACACTGGAGAAGTAACAGGAAAACAAGTACATCACTGCAGTAATGCCCATTCAATAGTGATTGACATTTAGTAGACATCATACCTAGCTAAACTAAGGGCCTTTTCACACCAGCAGGCATGCTCTATGGTCCTTATAACGTGTGTTTTGGTGTGCTTTTTACATATGCAATATTTTTTTGAAATGTCACAAAATGACACTTCATTCAACTCTATGCACATTGGCTTATTGCTGACATGTAGCATTTATATGCATTGCACTCCATTGTACATGTATGGTGTAAACAGGGAATGTAGAAAATGATTGTTTTCTCTATGTTCTAGCATTGAGCCTGTGTTGATCAATGCAAATCAATGCAGTTCAACTAACATGGTATGAATGAGCCCTAATATACACAGCTTTCTCTAAAGACCTTTTCACATCATTGTGGTGTATTCATGCTTACATGTCAAAGTGTGTTAATTGGAATAGGTTGCCTAATGCACCAAAATACACCAAAAATAATCCAGGTACCATTGTTAACAGTGCACTGCAATGCAACACTTTCAGAATGAATAGAACTGCATCACACAAATGCATGTATCATGCGCTGCAGCACACTGCAGTAGTCACAAGTTTTGAGGGATGGACCCTCTTCTTCAGAGCCACTTTGGCTCTGAAGAAGTGGGTCCATCCCTCAATACGTGTAAGCCTTAGGACACTATGGAGACTTCCTATACCACTGGCTTGGCACTGTGGATCTAGAGGCAGTCTTGCCTACTAAATGTCTGTATATAACACGTGTTTGTGAGCAGATGACCTATTTTCTATATATTTTAATACATTTTTTTTGGTAATGCACTAGGTAGGTGCGCCCTTTTTCTTTTATTATTATTTTTAGTTAAGTGAGGACATCCACAGTCCTGAGATTGCAGCAGGATGTTTGGCACCATACCAACTAGCCACCAGGCACAGTACACCCTTAAACACTGCTCTGAACGCAGGAGGTTGAACTACTGTTTTTGTAAGACACAACTTACCACAGCCCAGTAGTGTTATTGGGCCATGAATGTGAGCAGTAAAAGCCATTAAACCAGATGTGGTGTGTTATATGTGTTTGAAGTCCAGATCACATTGCACAACATATAACATTACACTGAGCTACCCTTCCATACGCCTTACTGCTCCTAAATAAGTGGATACTACAGCACACACTATCACATAAATATAAACATATACACAAAAGAACACGGTCCTACTCACTTATAAGCAACACTGTATTCAGAGAGAGAGAGAGAGGGAGAGAGAGAGAACAACATAACAACTTATAGGATACAATTAGATGCAGTTCCTAAGTCCTAGGTAGATTTCAGTGTGCAGAGGGGGCAACTCTGCAGCAGGGGCGGACTGACCATTCAAGCACTCGGGCACTGCCCGAGGGCCCAGGGTCAGTAGGGGGCCCCATGAAATGCCCCTAGTACCTTTTATAGGCTTTTTTTGATGTGTTTTGAGTGTGGGCAAGGACACAAGGGGCCCCATGATCCCCTATTGCCCAGGGGCCCCATGAGTTGTCAGTCCGCCCCTGCTCTTCAGCGTCTCATTCTCATTCAAATGAAACTGTCTCTATGGAAGTTGTGCACCACAGAGTATATGCAAAAAGTTTGGAGTTAAGGTAATACTTTTTATTGGGTAAGGGTATCACTTAAAGTGTTCATAAAGGCAAATGTCTTTTTTTTTTTTTAGTTTGGATAGAGAGAAAGGATTTTTTAGTTGTCTGTGATGCTATTTGTTAGATTTACCTTTTGTTCTGTACTGTGAACATTGTCGCCAAGGGGGTTGATTTACTAAAACTGGAGAGTGCAGAATCTGGTGCAACTCTGTGTGGAAACCAATCAGCTTCCAGATTGTATTGTAAAAGGTAATTTAACAGGCTGAAATTAGAAGCTGATTGGCTACCATGCGTAGCTGCATCAGATATTGCACTTTCCAGTTTTAGTAAATCAATCCCCCAGAGAAAGCAAGGGGAAGCCTGAAGCGTTAGATTTTTCACCAAAGCAAAAAGTAAGGGTAAATCTTGAGGACACCTGTTCCAGTATACAATCATACAAGATGTGTTCAGAATATAATGAGAATGAAATTCCTAAGCTTGAGAAGGCATTGTGAATGGAGAAACTGGCCAAGGTCACTTGGGGTGGGGTGCCAGGTATGCGTTACAACATTGTTGCAGTTGAGACTCTTTTTTTCTGATACCCTGTTCAAGTGCCTTGGAAAATTATATGTGAAATTGGCTAAAAGAGCATCAGAAATTATGGAAATGGTGAAGAAAGCTTATGGAGAAGTTGCACTAATATCTACACAAGTGTACTGATGGCACAAGGTCTTCAAGGAAGGATGAGAAGGTGTTGAAGACGAACAATGATCAGGATGCCCCTCTTCGTCAAAGACAGAAATGAATGTGGATGCAGTGAGGTCTGTTCACAACTGTGACTGATGGTTTGCAGAGGAAACAGGAATGACCAAGTTTGTTATTTCGAATAGGTTGCCTAATGCACCAAAATACACCAAAAAGAATGTAGGTACCATTTTTAACAGTGCACTGCAATGCAACACTTTCAGAGTGAATAGCACTGCATCACACAAATGCATGTATCATGCGCTGCAGCACACTGCAGTAGTCACAAGTTTCGAGGGATGGACCCTCTTCTTCAGAGCTTTGTCTCCGAAGAAGTGGGTCTATCCCTGTGCTGTAGTATCCACTTATATACTGTAGTTCATCAACTGTTCATGAAATCGTGACTCAGGATTTGAACACGAGAGACGTGTGTGCAAAACTTGTTCCAAATAACTTGTCACCTGATCAGAAGGAACACCATCAACTCATTTGCCAAGACCTGTTGGACCCTTTGGAAAGAGAGCCTGATTGTTTGAGTCAATTGATAATGGGAGATGACTCTTGGGTGTTTGAGTACAATCCCGAGATGAAAAAACAAAGTTCAGAATGGCTCACACCCAATTCACCTCATCCCAAGAAAGCTCAAATGAGCAAATCAAAAGTCAAATCAATGGTTATTGGGTTTTTTTGATTGACATGGAATTGTCCATAAGGAATTTATACCTGTTGGTCAAACTGTAAATCAAAGATTTTACTTGAACGTTTTTGGTCGCTTGAGACAAAGAGCTTTTCGTATGCGTCCTGAGATCGGCTCAACCTGGATCCTTCATCACGACAACTCACCGAGTCACAATGCTTTGGCTGTCAATGAGTTTTTGGCTAAACGGTGTCATCACGGTGCTTCCCAATCCATCCTACAGCCCTGGGCCTTTTCATATTCCCAAAGACGAAGAAGGATTTGAAAGGACACCATTTTGGTAGTGTGGATAATGTTCAAAGAGCTGCTATGCAGGCTCTGAATGCCATGCCACTTGAAGACTTTCAGAGATGTTATGAAGAATGGAAAAATCGCTGGAAGCATTATGTACACTCACAAGGTGCAAACTTTAAAGGAAACAATGTTGAATTGTAAAATTTGTCAATAAAATAATTTTTAGAATACCATTCTCACTTTCTTGACATACCTCATACACTGTAACTCTAAACGTTCTCTAATGTTTGATGGCTAACATGATACAAGAATCTACTGCTATATATTATTTTATATGGAAAGTTTGCAGTTTAAATGATACCCTTTATTGGCTAAATTTAAACCACAGGGATGGCTAACACGGTGTAAGACTTTATTGCTATATATATATAAAATATAGAAACGTTGCAGTTCAGGTAGTCATTATTTGGTGTGTCATTACATGTGGGTGTACGGTTGCTGGTGTTAAGACAGTGGAATATGGAGACACAAGGCTTGCTATGTACAATTCTTGTTGCCATGAGATATGCCATCCATCTCTTTATAATTTCATTGCCTTGTTGCCATGTTGCTCTCGGACCCCTGTGGATGCAGTGCAGAAGAGAGCCATCATCTGATGGATTTGATGGATGGATTTGATGAAGAAAAAGGAAAAGGCAGCATTAGTGGCTTTGAAGACAAAGACCATAAAATCATGTCGCTGCAACCAAATGTGGTCTTAATTCACCACCTATTGCTATTTTTACATTATAGTGCCTACTATAATAATTTTAAAGGTATAGGATGTGTTTGTAAAACACAAAACCTAAGATCTGGAAATCTCACATATAGAGACCAAAACTCACATTAAAAAAAATGGTTTTGATGTATTGTACTGGAGCCCATTCAATTCATACAAAGAACAGGGCTTTCAAGTGAACAAAATTCATACATCCAACTTATTTGAAATAGAATTGCTTTATTGGATCCTGTAATCTTTGCATTACATATTACAGTTATTGCGATACATTAACTGCCACATTTCTGTCTAAGGCTTTTCATGCACATTTTACAGAATTGGCAACATATCATTAAACGTACAATCTACCATTGTTCTATAAATATATTTTCTCATTATGCAATGCCATATATTTTAAAAACTAATTGGAAAGTTAACTGTAAATGTTGTTTTAATAAGCCTTTGCTATGTGTTTAATTTAATATTGACAGCTGTTTATTAATCTGGGCTTTTGAGGGCCTATGCAGGTGGTTATATTATTGTTTCCTTGGAAAATATATTTTTTGCAACTGTTTTCTGTATGAATTTAATTTGAATACTATAAATTATTTTTGCTGCTTTCTGGCAAACTTTAAGGATGAAAGTAAAGAAAAAAAAATAATGGTAAAAGATTTTCATTAACACACAGATAGATAGAGCCACATACCAAAAACAGCTATATAAAATAACATCATTAACTTAAAGTTGAAATCTAGGTAGATTAAAAGCACACATTAATTCACTTCTGTAATCATGAACACATTAGTTTTAGTCCATAGGGATCAATATTGAGTTGGCCCACCCTTTGCAGCTATAACAGCTTCACCTCTTCTGGGAAGGCCATTCACAAGGTTTAGGAGTGTGTCTATGGGAATGTTTGACCATTCTTCCAGAATTTGTGAGGTCAGGCACTGATGTCGGACGAGAAGGCCTGGCTTGCAGTCTCCACATCCCAAAAGTGTTCTATCGGGTTGAGGTCAGTACTCTGTGCAGGCCAGTCAAGTTCCTCCATCCCAAACTCACTCATCCATTTCTTTATGGACCTTGCTTTGTGCATTGGTGCATAGTCATGTTGGAACCATGTTGGAACATGAAGGGGCCATCCCCAAACTGTCCCCACAAAGTCGGGAGCATGAAATTGTGTAAAATTTCTTGGTATACTGACGCCTTAAGAGTTCCCTTCACTGGAACTAAGGGGTCAAGCCCAACCCCTGAAAAACAACCCCACACCATAATCCCCGCTTCACCAAACTTTGCACTTGGCACAATGCAGTCAGGCAAGTACCGTTCTCCTGGCAACCACCAAACCCAGACCCATCTGATTGCCAGAAAGAGAAGCATAGTTTGTCACTCCAGAGAACACATCACTGAGCTCCTGAGAGCGACCCATTCTTTCACAAATGATTGTAGAAGCAGTCTGTATGCCTAAGTGCTTGATTGTATACACCTGTGGCCATGAAGGTGATTGGAACACCTAAATCCAATGATTTGGAGGGGTGTCCCAATACTTTTGGCAATATAATGTGTGTGTATATATATATATATATATATATATATATATATATATGTTATTTTTTTTTGACCTGATATCAGCCTATTGCATATCCTGTACAACAGGGCTGGAGTGTGAGAAGAAGAAGCAGCACAAGGAGCCAATCAGTTCATTTGCTAACAGAAGGAGAGAGCGGAGTGATAGAAACATGTGCTCATCACTGTGCAGCTTCTCCTCTTACTGTCTACTCATGGGCAAAAATTCCCAATGCTTTCCCTACAACAACTTCTAATTTACTGACACTATGGCTGCTCTGTGCCCACTTTTTTATAGTGGGGGAGCTTTATTATTGACCCTTCTAAGTCTGCTGGCCATAGTTCAAAGGCCATGCACTTCATTAAAGTTTTGAATGAATTCTCCCAGAGAAATATGTAGAAATATATTGTATATTGAGACTGCAGGATTTTTCTTGAACCCACCACATCGGCGAACCTGAACCTAATCCTTACTTTAATCTCCAAGAACCATTCTCTTTATATATAAATCCTTACTAGGTAGTGTAGCAAACTAGCTCATCAGAGTTGGAGCGGAGTTCTCCTTTTCCCTTTTTTCTCTTTTTATTCGAGATATTTCTCATTCCTCAGCCTCATTCCCTACCCCCCTGCAGTCCTGAGAGGCAAACGTTATCTCCTGACAGATGGTGTGGGTCAGCCAGGTTAAGACATCCTGAGTCCAGGTGCTAGGCAGTCTGCTGAAGGGTAACCTTCGTCACCCAAAACTGTGTAGGACCACACCAGCAATTAATTGAACATTCCTCAGGTCAACTATGTGTTTCATGTCATGGATTATGAAGCTGTTAGTTTTAACTGAGAGTCCACTGACATTCTGCCCAACATATTGTATTGGGCAGACTCAGAGCCACCCCCCCTTGCCGGGGGGGGGGGAATTTTAAAAAGGGACAGCCTGCAAGCCTAAGAGTTAGAGCTTAACACACATCTCCTGAGTGTAATATTGTAACAGAGGAGATCAAAGAACCTTCCTGCTCTGCATTTGGATTTGCTTACAAACCAAGACATATTGGCAAGTAACTTGACTCTTTAATTTCCTCCCTATAATCTCTGCTGTATCTTTATATACATATATATATATTTTTGTGACATCTCTTTGTAAATATTTTATTGCACCTGTTTGACTCTTTTAGTAATAAATCTTTCTTTCTGAAAGTGTTAAACTGTTTCTAAACGCTTACCTGCAATTCACGAATTCCTGCCTTTTGAAGAGATGCTACTGTGTTTGTTTACTCCCTGCCCAATTGACCATATTGGACAGGTGACTTTTCAATCATTATAGTGTATTTCTGAGTCCTTCTTCTCTGTACATTTCAAGACGGTGGTGGCAGTAGAAGGGTTAGTTGCATAATTAACCCAACCCAGTAACAAGCGCATTCAGGCTGCAGGCACCGATTGTGGCCCATTAGCTGGACAATCGCTGTGTAGGGTGCAGCTGGGTGGGGCCTTGTTACACGCGTCACACCGCGGTTTTAGATCGGCCGGTCCTTTGGTCACGAGTTTGGTGAGAAGGTCTGGGGTCTGACGCCGTGGGCGTGACGTATTACTGTTAGTCGCGGTCGTGCGATTGTCGCATGTTGGTGGCGCGACCGTGGATCCGTGACAGGTAGGCCCAGGGCAATATGTACTATTATGCCAACTGTGAGTAAATGTTTAGGGCAGCAAGGTAAGTAGAGGCAGCATTAAAATATTTAGGGCCCCACACAAACAGGTGTTAATTGGGGGTTTGTTAATGAATGAGTGTTTGAAACTATTGACAGATTTTTTCTTTTTATTGACGAGTTTTTTGAAAGTATCAACACCTCCCGCTGACACCACTGATTGTGGAAGGGGGCTCCACGTCCTTACTGCTCTAACAGAAAAGAACCCCCTACACAGTTTAAGGTTAAATCACTTCTCCTACAATTTCACATGTCTTCTTAAGCTTCCTGAAATGGAATAGTTTTCCCCCCGTGCTGGGATCACCAATGTGGTAACTATATAATGCTATCATATCTCCTCTCAATCGTCTGCTTCTAGTCGTTCCTCGTAACTGAAGTCCTCCAGTCCCCTTATTAGCTTTGTTGCCCTTCTCTGGACTCAGAACTAGATGGTATGCTCAAGATGTGGCCGAGCCAGAGTTTTATTTTGTTTCCTTATTGAGTCCCTTCTAAATAATTTGTGGCTAAATTCAGCAAGTTAGCTTTAGGATGACATGTGTACAGGGAATTTTGAGAGGAGTCAGAAGGAAATAAGAGGTCACCTGTCCTTTCTCTTGATTGTTGGTCCATACCTTTACAAGATAGTTGTGAACATGCATCAAACAGCATCTTTCCTACAACAGCACATTTGTTTTTACTAATTGCATGCTACAAGGGATGGGGCTTGTACACAAATACAACCCTGGAGAAACTGGCACACTGATGTATGACAAAATGTTCAGATGTTTCCATAAACCTGATTTTTATAAGTTCTATCAATGTATTTTATTTATTTATTACAGGTACTAGTATAGCTCCATCAATTTACGTAGCGCTTTACACATATATATTGTAAATTCACATCAGTCCCTTACCTTCAAGGAGCTCACAATCTAAGGTTCCTAACTCACATTCGTACTAGGGCCAATTTAGACAGGAGCCACTTAACCTACGAGAATGTCTTTGAAGTGTGGGAGCAAACCCAAGTACCCAGAGGAAACCCACGCAGGCACAGGGAGAAAATGCAATCTCCAGGCATGGTTGAGATTCAAACTGATGACCCTAGTGCTGCTAGGTGGAAGTGCTAACCACTTAGCCACTGTGCTGCCTAAAGCCACCCATTTTGTTTTATTTTGTTCTATTATGTACATAATTGCCACCTGTGTCCAATGGGGAGATTTCCCTTCACTTCCTGTTCCATAGGCACAACAAAATAAATCTCTTCAAAGTCAGGGAAATGGCCTTTTCAAAGAGTTGTCATTGTAAAAAGTTCCCATTGAAAGATTTCCCCTGTCTTACTATTCTGGTGACTGCTCAACACTTTGGATATTCCTCCATTTTCTACCTTGGTGAAAATGTTCACCAGCACAAGTAAAGAAAGAATAAATCAACAAATCTGGAAGCAAACAGCAATGATTGGGCAAGAAGAGGGGAACAGGCACAGCAGCTGCAATGACACTACTGTTGAAGATGGACCAGGGGGTCCAGAGTCAAGTTCCCAAAACTACAGGCACAGCTGTCTTCCAGGAATTCTATAAACCTGTCAGATGTAAATAACAGAGATAAATCCAAGAAGTATCATGCACCATGCACCTTCTGCATGAACCATGCACCAGCTCCAGGAGGTATCATGCACCTTCAGCTTACAAAGGAGCTGAATTCCTGAAGTTCAGTTTTAAGATAAAACCCATTGGTTGAACATCATAATAATGATATATTCATAATTTGTTTACTGCACTGAAAGTAAATGATTATTAAAAAAAGCACTGCATTGTTCAAATCTCCAGGCGGTCTGTATTTACAGAAAGGATTATAGCAAGGAATCAATGTTTGCCCTATGGAATGTGGTGAATTAAATAATGTATTGTTAAAAAGATAATCCCACTTAAAATAGACTTCAAAGACTCGGAAATTAGGCTGCATGATGATCCACAGAGGTCGCATGAAAAGAAAATTGTACTATTTAATATCACAGAGGGGAAGTGAAAGCATTAGAAGAAACAGAGGAGTGAGTATTTGTTAAATTTGCAATAGAATTGTATTTTTTAAAATAATCTACAAACCATAAATAGCAGCAACAATGCTTTATATGTAACAATACTTTGATTGGGATTCTGGGACTAGAGACTTCAGGATTATGACCTTTCAACCCTCAAACTTGGCATGATCATACCTTTATCTCACACATCCAGACTTTTTAGGATAGAAGCGAAGTAGCTTGTGGAAAATGTATATGTCATTTAGAATAAATAAAGGTAAGGAAAGCCGTAGCTTGGCCCTATATGATTAGGGATGTGATCATATTTTCACCATTTTAATAGCTGTAAAATTTATTGTACAAAAGTATTATGATTCATTAACCGCTTCCCTACTGCTACAGGATGGAAGGGCAGAGAAATACACAGCAGTATGTTTCCCTAGTAAAATACACACAACACACACAGTACAACAGCACACAGTTAACCCTTTGATTACCCCATATGTTAACCTCTTCCTATATACGTGATTTTGCATCTCTGGGTAGGGGGTGCACGCGAGGCACGCTCACGCCCTACCTGCACCACCATTCATGGCCGTGGCTGTCAACCACTGGGTCCCAGCCAGTGATTACTTGCTGGTGCCCGGTGATTTCCCAGCATCTCCGATGGGGGGGAGAACTGTTAGTAAACAAAACAGTTTTCTCCCCTGTCAGCTCCTGCACACTGCTTTGCATGGCTGTGCACATCCGTAGCTGTGCACAGCCATGCAAAGCAATGTGCATGACCTGACAAGGAAGAGAACTGTGTTGTTTACATACAGTTTTCCTCCATGTTGGAGATCCACTGCAATCACCGGCGCCGGCGAATAATCACCGGCCGGGACCTGGTGATTGACAACTGCGGCTGCGAATGGCAGTGTGGGTAGGTCCTTACCCCGAAATGCAAAATCACATATATATAAGTAGCAGTAGCTATATATATCTGCTATAGGGCAGACAGGAAGCAGTTAAAAAAAAAACAGAGGAAAATGAATAATTAGACCTCATGTTCACAGGGAGTATTTGCAGTCACTTTTAGGGGCATCAGGCGGTTTTTTTTTTACTGCTTCTAAATGGCCCTCCATGTTATCCAATGTGTCTATGCACACATAGACTTTCAGAAGCTTTTAGTAGCAGTAGTATTTACTAGCAGGGAAAAAACACAGGGCCAGTGCATCCAGGAGCAGCAGCGTTTTGGTAAAAAAAGAAACGCTTGATGCGTGTAAATGCGGCTAAACGCTCCTGGAGCGTTAATTCATTTCAAGGGACAAAATAAATCATTCACACCAAAGAAATGAATTAACACCCAAGTACTTGATGCTTGGAAATGCTCCTAAATGTTTGTAAAAGCATTAGACACTTTGACAAGCATCAGGTGTTTTTTTCTGCCAAAATGCTGCTGCCAAGAAGAGGAGCGTTTTTAAAACATCCTGTAGGCATGGCACCTTAATATGAATACGTTTTAAATTGTCATACAAATATGCATTTGAACTCAAATCTTTATTATTTTTTTGTGCAAAACCCTGGTGTGAGCTATCTAGGGGGAGGTTCTACCAATTGCAGCCTGTCAAATATTGAATGAAAGTACTATAAAAAAAAAAAACCACACACATATATAAATACCCTTCTACAATGTTTTCATTTTTATTGGAGGAAGAAGGGTATTTACACACGTGTCATATTTTTTTGGTCTTGTGAATATCTAAGCCACAGATATCTCTAAAGATAATTGTGAAAAGTAAAATCCCCACTACACATGACATATGTTCTAACAAGGGATTACTCATGTACATTGTATTATGTTTTGCTTGATTGGGGTTTTTTTGCAGCAAAGGATGTATATGCTTGTATATACACAAAAAAAGTCTCTATAAATCTGGCGAAATGACCGGAGAAAATAGATTTAATGTATCTGGGGTGAATTTAATAAAGGCACATAGACTGAGAACTTTGCAAGTGCAGTTGCTCCAGAGCTTAGTAAATGAGGGAAAGTTCTGTTGACTTCCATCGTCCAATCGTGCAAGCAAAAAGTATTATTATTATTTTTTAAATTTTCCTTGCATGTGATTGGTATTCTTTGGAAAGTGAAGCTTTACCTCATGTACTAAGCCTTGGAGTAAATTGCATAGTCTATTTGCCTTAGAGTAAAACTATATATTTTTTTCATTTTGGATAGAGTAAGGGAAGGTTATAACCCTTGTCGAATTTTTGCCAAATCCCCATTGGGGAGATATACAGTATTTTCACTTCCTGTCCATAGACAAAACCTCTATTACTTTTCTGGGGACAACCCAAAATATTCTTTTACTTTCATTTTTAATGACAATGGTAAACAGAACAAATAGAGAGGGTGACGCTCCCTAAGGAGGGGGGGGGGCACAGACAGCAATAAAAACCTGACAGGGGGTCTAATCCATCTCCACTCTATCCAAAACGAACAAAAAGTTGTGTCTGTAGTTATACTTTAATCAAATCAACCCCAATGTTTTAGTATTTTTCCGTATTTAGTTTCACATTATTCTTTATATATAACTGTTGAGAGACTGATCAAAAAAGGTAGAGACTATTCAAAATGGCCTATTTTTACATTACTAAAATGCTGTATGCCTGGATCACTACTTATTTAATTCATGCATTTATTTATTTCCTTTAATGCTGTTTTATGAAGTATTTACTGAGTGCTTTTGCTTTTTGAAGTAAATACCACATAAAGTAAATAAGGTAAATACCACATAAGATAGTGAATTAACATTTTCAGCATTGCATGCAATATTTGGGAAAAATGTGTCAGATCATACAAAATACCCCATGTGATCTGCTTTAGTGAATGGAGCCCATTATCCCTTATGAAAAGTTATATATGGGAATAGGAACAGGCCCATAGTATCCCATAAAATTTCTGACCTATGATGTAGTTCTACTCTCATGGTAAGTTTGTCTCAAAGTTCTAACTAGGCATGAGTTTCAGTTTCAGGTATACAATGACTTTCGAGATTTATAGGCTGTGCAACATACAAAATCCTATTTTAGGGGACCCACAAGGAAGAGAAATATATTTCCAATATATTTAGAAAAAAAATTATATATGTGACATATATTTACAATATATTGGCCTATGCTAATATATTTTAACACGTATTCTAAAAAACTAAAATTTAAATATATTTTCTAAAGGCATATATTTGAAAATGTATTTTGAAAAATATTGTTCATATATTTTTAATACATAAAAAACATATTTCAAAAACGTATTACAGTATATATATATATATATATATATATATATATATATATAAATATGTTTTTGAATTATATTGAATACGGTCAAAATTTTGTATTTTAAACATATATCATTATATTTGGGAAGAATATTTTTAAAACTATTTAAAATATATTTTTCTTCCACGTGAGGGCCCCTTGATAAGGAAGGTAATGTAACCTTTGAATTGTGTTGGGTTTTCTGATGAGAGCCAAGTTTTTATTGAAAGAAGGGACTATCATCTATTGGAATCTGTTTTGGAGTTCTATCCCCATTTGGATATTACCAGTGGGATATTGGCCACCTTCTAATTGTATAACTATACTGTACACTTGTGATTATTCCTTCTAGTGTCAATACAGCCCATGATGGTTCCCTTTGTGGAGAGAGTAAGCTGTGGAGTGAGTGCTGAAGAACATTTGACATATTGCGCCTTCCGATGAGGTAGGCGAGTGCAGAGCTGGTGGCAGTAAAACAGGAGGAAGGCTGACAGTGAATCTTGGCTAGCTTAGTACTTAGCAGCAGGAAGAGGGATTTAGAAGGAGGCTTAAAGCACAAGAAGCTGGGACTGTACCGATCATAACTACATTGATTAGGGTCCAGGGGCGGACTGACCATTTGGAAACTCGGGCACTGCCCAAGGGTCCGGGGTCAGTAGGGGGCCCCATGAGATGCCCCTGGTACCTTTTTCATAGGCTTTTTTGAGTTTGGGCAAGGACACATGATCCCCTATTGCCTGGGGGCCCCATGAGTTGTCAGTCCGCCCCTGTTAGGGTCCTTTTGATTCTTAAATGGTGGAAATTGTGTCTATTTTGTTTATCCGCACTATACATCAAGCTTGACTATCAAAGAAAAGTCCATAAGGAGGGGGTTTTTGCCAGAGACTGATTCCTAAAGAAAAATCTGCAGACGTTTGGTAGCAGGATATGTGTGATTTATATCTCTGGGAGGGAGCAAGGAGATGAAAGAGTGTTGTCATTTCTGTGTCTCGTAGTATACAATGAATTTGACCCAAACTTTAAAAAAGGTTTTTATTAAGATGGGAACAAGGACCCTATCCCCACATCCCTGACCCGGTGGATGTAGGAGTATGTGGGGGGAGGGGGAGAGTATCAGAAGCAGAAAGTCCCTTTTAAAGTATGGGGGCCCCTAGATATCCAGCACTCTCTTCTACATAAATGAGTAAGGGGTACATAGTTCCCCTTGTTATTCTTTAAAAAAAAAGTAAAATAGTAAATAAAGGCACGCCTTAAAAAATAAATAAATAAACATTGTTTCCTGATGTAAATCCAACACTAATCACATCATCCAGCAATGCAGAAACGCCATCAATCTCGATGAAGAATGCCTTAACAGCTCATGGATAAGATGCCCTAAACCATGATTATCTTCTTCCATCACACTTCCATAGCAATCCCAGCTGGCTTTGACAGGTATGTGGTTGATAACATCACCCTGCCGCAGGAAGCGTATTACTGGCAGGATCATCAGGTAACAATAACGGGAGAAAACTTGAAAAAAGTGATACTAACACAGCCATCACAGTTTAAAGATTGACAAACATTAGGTATTTAAACTCAAGAACATTTTTTTTCTTGAGTTTAAATACTATTTAATCCATTCTGGGGACCCTCACAATCTGGGCCCCATACAAACTGACCTGCTAAGGCTTTATTTGCACATTTGCATCTAGTAGCTTACTTACTCTCCACTGTATAATGCAGTGCCATTTCAAATTTCCATTAACAAATGTGAAATGACACTGCATTATACAGTATAAATTAAATAATTGACTGTGTTACCATTAACCTGATACCATGCAGAATTTGTAACAGCATATAATCATTTTCATTAACAATATATCTAAGTAGCGCATCTTCCAGAGTTTGTATTTATTTTTATTAATTGCCTGCATCAGATAATGCGCTCTATTTAATAAGGAGCTTGCACAAGTGTGATTTATTTTTTGCTAACTCAACTTACCTTTTGGCTTTATTGATTTACACGCTTTGTTTAATTAGTTATTTTATTGCTGTAATTAATAGGTTTGTATGTTTAATTATCCAAACACTCATTATAGTACCTAGGAGGTAATAAATAGTGAACACGTTCACTTAGTAACAATTAGAGAACAGGTTACAAGTGTAATAGAGTATTATAATACTGAACAATGTGTCCTACTGCATGCATTACTGTTTAATTTCTATAAATGCCTATTAAATCATATGAGCTTGACCTAGTGTACAGATATAACTGTAGTCCTCTCTGTAGCCAATATACGGGTAGATGAACGAGTTGCTGAAGGCTAAGGAAAAATGAAGAGACATATGGCCTGGTTTGCTATAGGATATGAACATTCGCATGTATCAATTGAGTTAGAAAACTTTATCTTATCTATTCAATATTTACTATGTTTCAGGGGAGGACTGGATATTTCATGTATCATGCAAAGTATGCCATGATGGGTAGAGACTGATGGGCATGGTGAAAGGTGGTGTTCCTAAAGGATACAGTTTATGGTGACATACAATTTCACATCTTCCAGTATCATTTTCCTTCTGGCCCTTGGCACTTGGTCACACAGCATCTAAAACAGCAATGGGCAAACTACGGCCCGCGGGCCGTATACGGCCCGGCGGAACTTTTAATCCAGCCCGTGGAGCGTGATACTGTCAGGATGGCTGTCAGGATGTGTGTAGGCGGGGCAGCGTGACGAACGTGAGGGGAGCTAGGCTCCTCACACAGTCCGCCCTGAAGACCGGAACGGCGCGGGAACACGGCGAGAGGAACGCGCGGAGCAAAGGTAAGTAAATTGACACAGGGGGGACTTAATATGGGGGATGAATTAATATGGGGAATGAATTACTATAGGGGGGATGAATTACTATAGGGGGGATGAATTACTATATGGGGGATGAATTACTATGGGGGATGAATTACTATATGGGGGATTAATTACTATGGGGGATGAATTACTATGGGGGATGAATTACTATATGGGGGATGAATTACTATATGGGGGATGAATTACTATGGGGGATGAATTACTATATGGGGGATTAATTACTATGGGGATGAATTACTATGGGGGATGAATTACTATATGGGGGATGAATTACTATATGGGGGATGAATTACTATATGGGGGATTAATTACTATGCTTACTATGGGAGAATATTACTATACTTACTATGGATGACACATACACATCATTCATCTACTCTTGGTCCGGCCCCCGGGTCCAATATATGAACCCATTGCGGCCCTCAAGTCAAAAAGTTTGCCCACCCTCACCACCACTACCTTACTTGTACCATTAGCATGGCATCTATTTTTATGGAGCTGCTCCTTTGTCAAATGAGCCAAATATATCTTAGTAAGTAACCTTGGTACTTGCTTTTTTTTCTGTAATTCTAAGGCCTAGTTCACATGGATGTACTTCAGTGTACACCTGTACGAAGGGCATTTGCCCACATGGGGATGTACAGGTGTTCTGTGCAGGCTGTCCCATTCATGTCAATTAGGATGCAGCAATTGCATGGACACATCCGCTGCACATAATTTGATATTCGTGCGGGTGTGTGTCCACGTGCACACAGTCTGCATTTGGAGACAAGCACCCACAAGGATGTCAAATTGGGAGCAGCAGCTGTTTCTGTGCAGCCACTGTGTCCCAATTGAAATGAATAGGGCTATCTGCATTGACAGTCACAGAACATCTCTACATCCCCATGTGGGCCAACTTGGCCCTTGCCGAACGAGGCCCTATACAGGCATTTCTTAGTGCAACATTTCTGCATATAGGGCACAAAGCAGCCTTATTTGGGTGTTTAAAAGAGAAGTATGGCCAAAGATTTTTTGATCATGCTTCTCCTGTAGATCAGAGTACTGTAGACTTATGTTTGCTTTATCAGCTGATGTCACGGAGCTGCTCCAGTCTCTGGAAGGATCCTGATCATATTGTCAGGATCCACCCAGCTGCCTGATTGACAGTTGGCTCCTGCTCTCAGCTCGCAGCTGAGAGCTGATGCCAACATTGCCCACCCTCTCTCCTGCCTAGAGCTCCAGTAAGCACTAGAAGTGCAGAATGAAGAGCAATGACTGAAAGTCACCACTCTCTGCTCTGAGCAGACTAAGAACTGTGCGATCAGCAGTCATATGAGCATGTGGGTCTTAGAGCTGACGTGGGACCACTGCAGCATCAGACTGATGCTGCAGTATAGAGGTGAGTATGAAGGTTTTTTTTTTATGTATCCCTAATGGGGAGTGCAAGGTATGCATTGAACACAAATTGTTTGCTGGGTGTAGGCACTCATAAGCCTCCCATGTATCTTCATAGCTTCTTCTCTGTGCACCTGTGTATTTCCCTTTAGTAAACCATGGCTAAGGGGTTACATTTAATTTAACAGTAGAAAATACTTTGCAAAGTGAAAGTTCAATTAACTTCATGAATAAGGTAAAAGTATGTTCATTTCGTTCATCCAATCATGTACAAGGCTAAATTTATTTTACATGATTGGGTATTCCATTTGACCATTCCCTATTCCTTCAGTAAATTGGCACTGTGGGATAGGACCATCAGGTATATGATATAAACTGGTCATTTTCAAAACACAAATGGCAGTATTTATTAGGCTAAGTATACACTAGTAGATTGTCGAATCTTTACATGAATATTCTCTGTACATTCGACAGCCTGATGAATGTTGTTCAAAAACAGTTTAAAATTTTTCTTTACTTTCACAATTTGATTATGGAGTGAATGTACTTCAACAAATAAAAACCACATACACTGTTAGAAATGCTTTCCAAAGTTTTCCATCTTTCCCCATCACATTTTCTCATCACTGTGGTTGAAAACAAACATTGATTTGACTGCGCTGACAATTAGAAAATAGAAAAAACGTTCTTAGAATGGAATTTTTTTAATGAAAATCAGCTAGTGTACACCCAGCATTGCTCCAGCGTCAGATTTATTATTATATATACGGTAATAATGTAGGCCACACACATGACAATTTCCTGGCAATTTAAGCTATTTATACTTTGCCATCAACCAATTAGATTAATGTAGCCTACTACTTACAGTAAGAGTGGGAGGTTGCCTCGATCCATTCAGTTTATTTTTGTCAGACCAAAACAAGTTGAATTCTGTACTTTTTTGCTGTTTTACTGTATTAATCTGGATTAGGATTTTAAATTCCATGCTCTTCTTGGCTGCCATTGACTGCATTTATCATTTGGTACAAAAAGACCCCAAAGTATCTTATCACACATTGGGGTTGAATTACTAAAGAAAAAGATAGAAATTGAATATGCTGCGCTGCCGTGTTGATGTGGTGAGAATTTGGGGTACTACATATGAAAAAATATATGTGGAGGAGGGAGCTGCATTGTAGTTCACTATACAAACACACAGATATATATATATATATGTATATATATATATATATATATATATATATTTTTTTTTTTTTCATATGTAGTACCCCAAGATCCCACCACATCAACACGGCAGTGCAGTATATTCAATTTCTGTACTGACACACAATTATTTGTGTTTGTGCTAGCAGCAGCCTCGGGTTTGATTTTTAACCGCTGCGCAGGATTTTCTAAATATACTAAAGAAAAAGAGTTTCACTTAACTTAGTGAATGAGGACAAACTAAGTGCAAATAATACCCAATCATGTCCATCCAAAATAAAATAACATGGATTTTTGCTTACACATGATTTGGATACTTGAAGTCAACATAGTTTCACCTCATTCACTAAGTTATATGAATTTATATTTTACAAAGTGAAAGTTCACTTTGCAACTTTAACATGCACTACTCCTTTAGTAAACTTACACTGTTACGGCAATATGGTCAGGCAGGCACTCTGGTTGATTTAATAAAGGAGTAGAGCATGTTCACTAAAGCTGGGCCTACACAAGCAGAATTTCAAACAAAATTTTGGAAATTCTCAGAACATTTGAATGTTGTTCGCAATATTTTGTTTGCTTTTCACATTTGATTTTTGAATGAATGGGTTTTACTAAATGAAAACCACATACACTGTTAGAAATTTGTACATTCCCGAAAAATTATCTATCCTGCTCCTTTGAATTTTCTTTTCACCGTGGTAGAAAACAAAAGTCAATGTGACCCACTAATGAAAAAAAAAAAGAATGAACTTTCTTACAACAAAAAATGTTGAATACACTTCTATTGGTGTATATCCAGCTTTAGATAGCTTAGTAAATTAAGTGAAACTAGCTAAAAATTTACATTGCAAAGAATACGCAATAATGTGCAAGGAAAAATAACTGATGATTGATTAACTAATGCACTTAGTTAAGATAACATTAATGTTCCTAAGTGAACAGCCTATACTGATTTAGTAAACCATTCCCATAAGTGGCAACATAACTGTTAACTTTGCAGGGGAATTTTCCCATAGCTTAGTGAATGAGGTGAAGCTCTGCTAACTTCTGTCTTCCAATCGTGCAAACCAAAACACTTTTTTTTTTTTTTTCTTTGCACATGATTGGGTATTGTTTGCAAAGTAAACCACATTCACTAAGCAAGGAAAAATTCCCTTGCAAAGCGAACAGCCTTTAGTGAATCAACCCCACTGTAATTTTAAGACAGTATCCCCTTCTTTTTGAGAATATAGCATACTGCAAACTTATTTCAGTTCACGTTGCTGAATCCAGGCCTATTCAAGCTGGATTCATATTGGTTGCTGTTTCGACTGTACTTTGTAAATATTTTATTGAAATAAGTTATAGAAGAAAGAAGTTGTAGCTCCATGCTACTGTTGACAGCAGGCATTTTCCCATAACACCACCCAGGGGCAGCTGATAGGACACAGATTTAGAGGACATGGTATTGGTGCTCCATAGTGCCCATCAAGCCAAGCAAGTGATGACAACTTTTAAAATCTTTTCTGTCATGCATCCATGTAAACTGGCCATAATAAAAGTCCCCCAGATCACTGACAGAGTGGACTGAAATAGATAAGCACATTTTTAAGCATTACCTTTCTAGTGACCTTCCCTAGTCATGTACTGGTTAAAGTTGACATTCATAAAAGAAAATATATTGCACAAATATTTCCATATAAGTACAAGAAATAATGTGAGCTTGGAAGGAAAAAAACACACAGTTTAGATATAGTGCACGGTAAGCAGCATTAAGCTAAATTTTATCTTGGGGCTAAAGAAACAAGGTATAGTTGTGCTTAAACAAAAAAATATGTGCTTTATTAATCATATTTGACCAAGCTATCATGAAAATTCATCTCTGATTTTGTTTAAATTCATTTTGTTCAGCAAGGTAAAGTTGGATTAACCTCGGGGTCCAAATCCAACTGTGGATTCTTTGTCTGAAACTGGACATAGGCCAGATAACATTATAAGCTTTTTATTAATGAAAGTAAAACAGAGCATTTGAAGTAGACAGATGTACATTGCTTTAAACCGATTCCCCGGCACTCTATGCATTGAAAACAGAGTTTGTAAATGATCTCAACAGAGGTTTTAAATGGAAAATGTGTCGTTTTACCTTAGCAAAAGGTGGTTAGCATTAATAGCACATTGTACGGGACATACATGGATGACGTTTATCTTGGGCTGTATATTGTGTTGAACTTGCTATAACTATAATAATGTTAATTAACTCAAAGTCAAGTCTTAAGATGCTAATTCAGTATGGGGGAAATTTGTTGTAAAACAATTTTATCATCAAAGGATACTGAATATACTGAAGAGTATTAGATTCTGGCATTGTTGACCTCTTTCTGAAATGCTATTACCCCTGCTCCCCAAAATTACATACCCCCTTCCTGCATAGAGATCCCCACAAGCAGTGTTTTACAATTAATATATACCCTTAATAGATGTATTCACTCTGGTTGCATGATGGGCTAAGTTGTCTTCCTCTGTAGACCTTCTCCCTGTGGTCTTCTGTGATCATTGAAGTCCTCAAAAATTATTAGACTGTGAATGCATGGGCACTGTTGTAACTTCCTTCCCTCCCCTAAGACCATGATGCCATACAATGTTTTAAAAATTAGGCCATCTAGTGAAAAAAATGTAATTATTGTGGGGAACAGCAGGGTAGAATAAGTGAGTATTGCAGCCTATTTCACAACACCTGTGGGATCTGAGAAGAAATTGCTTGGAGTTGGGCTTTAACCTTTGTACATGTTCTGCCTCCAGCAGGAGAATATATCACATCTATCCTGTCTGCAATACCAAATTTGACCACTAGATGGAGGCAGTAATAAATTTACTGTTTTACAGAAACTAGAAACTGTTTAGATAAGAGTTAAATCGGAGTTCCAGTCATTTTTGCGTTTATTAAAAGTCAGCAACTACAAAAACTAGCTGCTGGGGGCGTGTCCAAGATGGCGATCGGACCAGTCGCCTGAACTGGAGCTCCGACGGCTCATCTCCTCATCCACCGGCATCCACCATACATCAGAGGGCGGGAGTGAGTGTGAGACTCACCCGTCCCCGCGACATCCCTGCTGGGCAGCTTCGGGCGCTGTTGGCGCCACTCGGAGGCGGTGACCAGGTGCGGCCTTGTTGCGGCCGGGTGGAGCCGCGGAGTTCACCGGCATCCACCATACGTCAGAGGGCGGGAGTGAGTGCGTGACTCACCCGTTCCCTCGACTTCCCTGCTGGGCAGCTTCGGGCGCTGTTGGCGCCACTCGGAGGCAGTGACCGGGTGTGGCCTTGTTGCGGCCGGGTGGAGCCGCGGAGTCCTCCGGCTCACATCGGGCCGATCGGTGGTGACAGAGCACGCGGGGCAGAGGTGGGAAGGGGGAGGACTGGTCGCCCCCCCTCCCACTCGTTCAGTGAACGATCCGCCTGTCGTCCCTCCGTTCCAGACGGGACGACAGGAATATAAGTGTCACCCTCCCTCCCCCCATATGTGAAACAGGGGCGGTGTGGAGTAGTGAGGCCTAGTGAGCCCAGGACCTCTTCCATCAGGGTACAGGCTGAGTGCATTTTCAGTCCAGGGAGACATATTATCCATGAGTACATTCCTTCTCCCACAGAGAACTGCCAGCACTTCCCGATCCATTGGGTCACCCCCCACACAAACCCAGGAAATATCGGCATATTGTAGAGGCCTTGCTACAGCCTTTACAACAGGTAGCTGTGCTGAGGATAGGCCTATAGCAGACGTCCCATACAGATTCATATAAGGGGAAGGCTGTGGTAATCCCTGTATCCGTACGTCCGCACAGCAGAAACCATTGACCCCCCCTGTTTCGCTTATCCTTTCCTGCACGCTGAGGCATATAGTGCAATTCTGGGCCTGTTGTAAACTACCTATTCTCATTTTCACATATCTGTTCTGGGGGATCCAGCTTGACCCCAAAGAAAATGGCAATATAATACCGTGAGCCTTGACACACGTAGGTGGGGCTACGCAATCTTCACAGAGAGGCGACGCAAACATGGGGAAGGCAGACAAGAAAGCTACTACTCCTCGCTCCAGATCCCCTCGCCGTACAGGTGGTCCTGCTAATCGCAGTATCCCGGAGCTATTCCGGTCTCACACTCCGGATCACGCAGAATCCTCTTCTATTGCATCACCATTACATTCGCCTACAAAGGAGATTCCATCACAGTCTATTAGTTTGACAACAGTTGCCACAACAGCGGCCATACCTGGACATGTCGAACCTCCCCCTCTCACCATCGGGGATTTGAAAGCGGTTGCATCAGATATTAAAGGGACTCTTTCAGCGGCAATAGCTGAGCTACATATTGACCTGCAGGCAGTGGCGCATAGGCTGGACGCAGTGGAGGATAAAGTTAGTATGCAAGGCCTTGCTATTCATGAGGTGCGCAAACAGGTTGACACGCACTCAATGCACCTAAGAGAGCTCGATCGTCATATTGAGGACTTGGATAATAGGGGAAGACGACATAACTTGCGGGTGCGCGGTGTACCGGAAGCAATAGAGTCTGGGCAGCTCGCCCAAGTTCTTTTAACCATCTTTAATGATCTTTTGGAAAGACCGCATGAATCTCCTATTGAGATCGAACGTCTCCATAGGGCCCTACGTCCCAAAGGCAGAGACACGGACCCACCGAGAGATATAGTTTGCTGCCTAGTCGACTTCCGACTTAAAGAGGAAATATTACGTAGAGCTCGGGACAAACAGCGCTTGTTTTACCAGGAAACGGAAATTAAATTATTTCAGGATCTCTCCCATCTCACTCTGCAACGTAGGAAAGACCTGCGCCCCTTACTAGATTTACTTCGCTCTAACGGTATCGCCTACCGTTGGAAGTTCTCGTTTGGTCTTGCTGCAACACATATGGGGAGATCAGCTCTCATGAGATTTCCGGAAGACCTTGCACCATTCTGTGAAACCTTGAATATCCCTTTACCGGATATACCTAACTGGTCCAGTGCTTCTTCTTTACAATTGCAGCTAGATGACAGCCCCATGGAAGCACAGTCTGCTGGCCACTTATCTGGAGAAAGACGACGCAAATCTTCACACCCAGCTTCAACTTCCCCGGTACGAAGAAGGCTTATTAATGATGACAGTTTACCAGCATCGCCTGCACACCGTAAGGCGCGTCATGAATGACCTTTTCCCGTTTTCTGATATTCATGCTCATGAGTATAAACACCCCCACAGTCTGAGGCTGCTTTACTAGTGAATCGAGTAGGTTTTGTTATTTTTTATCCACGGTTCCTTTATGTGACATAACTAACATCACCTGTACTTCTCAAGGGTATGTGTATCGCTTCACATTGCCAAGCTTCATATATGTAATATGTATCGATCATATATATTCGTTTTGTAGGCATGTAAGGGCTGAGGTATCCTTATTTGTGTTATGAAAGAGAGATGTTGGGATCTGTGGAGCTATTGGTTGTGTACCTGCTGGTATTGAAGGGCTCTTTTTTGCTTGGCTAGTGCGCAATACTATGGTTCTGAAAAGCTATTTGTCTTGATCTTGCAGATAAATTCTCCATAAGCCTTGAATTGCCTCGGGACTAGCCTATACGCTTGTGCATACCATCTTTGGTGGGACGGGGGATGGGGGCTTGTGCGGATCAGTGGTGTACCGAGATGTGTTTATCTCTCCTGAAGCATCCTAAACAATAATACCATAATCTGGATTCATGGGATTTCGTACCATCTTGGTGTACTGCTGTACGTGCTTGCCTCTGACCCTTGTCTCTTAATTAGATCAATGCTAATATCATATTAATAGTCTATTCGCATTATTTATTTGCTCTCCTTACATTATGTTGGTCTTACAAAACTCTTGGGATACCTCTATCTGCAATTCAGTTTATGATATGTTACATACCTCCTAACTAGATGTGAGTACTGTGGTATTTTTGATTTGGAGTATGAGTCCATACTATATGATTTTCACATGTATAGTTCACTCCGTGGATGGGTGCAATTTGGCCCTATACATTTAGCTGCTCTACTTTGTCGCAGACTCGTTGGGCCACAGATTGTAGATGCTTCTTCCCCAGCAACCTATCTTTGTTTTGTAGGCGATGGGGTGTTTAACACTACTTAGAATCCCTCAGTTGGGATTATTACTTACATTATCTTTGGAAAACGGTTTCAGGAGATATTTGGCCCTTGGCTTACATCTCAGTTTCGGCATATGGGATTATGTTGCTCCTGCCATGCACTTTTTCATGTACAGTAGCTATCTTTATCCGAAATTGATATGACCTATGCAGACCCTTTTCAAGTGACTCGAGTGTTTATGTGGTACGATTTAAAGTATCTTTTAGGAAATGACAGGTCACAGATTGCATTGTATATGACTTGTGATAACATAATATGTATATGGTAAAATAGGTTACGCTCAATTGCATAACGTATTTCCAATGACTGTCCAAGTTATGTCATACAGTTTTAAATATTGGGTCTTCTCCTTTGGCATACATTCACTTTTACACCTATTGTTGCACATCACTGTTTAGGAGCCTTGATAGGGTCCAAGTGACTACCTACAACCTTGAGTTTATCATGATGTTGCATATAATACTTTTAGCATACATCCCTCCCCTGTTACACTCCACTTATCTCTCGATACAAGTCAGCTACTTCCCACCTACGTATATGTGTCAAGGACACATCATATTGGATCACTCCCCCTCTACAACTTTTATTCAGGAGAGTTAGGCCTCTTTAGAACTATACTGTATATTCTTAATACGGCCGTTTCTGGGTTTGACACCTCTCCGACAGTTTATTCGAGATTCTCACACAACGTCTTGCAAACAACCATTCCATAGGAGCTTTACTATGAGATAGAATAGCTGGACTATTCTGCCTCTGGAGTCGAGTTTTAAAGGAAGTTGAAGGAACATAGATTAATACATACATACGGACATATATGAAACACACCTGACACTTCTATCTTTTTTTCTACCTAATTTTTTGACTCTGTTCCTTTATGATTTAGTTTCTATTCCAACAGTTTAGAAACTCTATATTAATCTTTTTTCTTCTGATACCCCCTTGTTGTCGTCCCCCCCCCCCCCCTTTTTTTTTTTTTTTTTTTTCTCTCTCTCTCTCTCTCTCTTTCTCTCTTCGCCTTCCCCTTCCTCTCCCTGCCTCAGCGATACGTATTGAGTACACTTATAGCCCTCCAGCAACCAGTTCATGTAGATTTCATAATGGCTAATAAACACGCATCTAAACAGTCATTTCGCACACTTTCCGTGGCCTCTCTCAACGCAAGGGGCCTAAATGTGCCTGAAAAACGCTCGCAACTACTCACTTATATGAAGAGCCTACGTGCAGATGTGATCTTTGTCCAAGAAACTCATTTTCGAGCAGACCAAGTCCCTAAATTCTCTAATGTTAACTACCCCACGGCATTTCACTCAGTTAATGCGGAAGTAAAAGCTAAGGGGGTATCCATTTTGCTTTCTAAAACGCTCCCGTTTGAACTTGCTGAGTCTCTTGCAGATCCCGAGGGCAGGTTCCTTTTTCTCAAAGGCACCCTCTTTAATAAACCGCTTACCCTAGTCAATGTTTATAGTCCCAATACTGCACAAGTAAGCTTTTTTCGTAAAATCACCAAGTTACTTGCTACATTTCAATCGGGTATCCTGATTCTGGGAGGCGATTTTAATGTGGCTCTGAACCCACTGGAAGATACGTCCTCGGGGTTTTCCTCCATACCGTTCCAAGCACTCAAACAAATCAAACTTGAATTGAAAGACCTTCTCCTTCATGATACATGGCGTACCCTTCACCCTTCGGACAGAGATTATACCTTTTATTCTGCTCCTCACAAACGCCACTCTAGAATCGACTACTTCTTTCTCTCGCAAAACGATTTAAATACCTTGCAGTCTGCCTCGATCGAACCAAAGATCCTCTCAGATCACCACCCGATTATGATAACGTTGCAATTCCTGGATACACCAGGCATATCCAAAATATGGAGACTGGATCCATTTCTCCTTACGGATTCCTCAGTTACCCTCCAGATCCGTGATTCTTTGACAAACTACTTTCGAGAAAATACATCCTTGGAAACGACCCCTCTCGTACGGTGGGAAGCACACAAATGTGTAATACGTGGACTTATAATGTCAATCTCAGCTGCGCGAAAACGTCGGGCTCAAGCATCATTTTCTTCTTTATTGCAAAAAGTTCGCTCACTTGAGTGCGCACATAAACGATCTATAGCCTTAAGATCGGCTACTGAACTAGATCGAGCACGACAACAACTCCGCGATGTCGTAGAGAAGAAAACTAAGCGTAATTTTACTCTACAACAGAAGCTTTTCTATGAACATGGCAATAAGAGTGGCAAATTTCTTGCTCGGGCGCTACAATCTAAAAAGGCAGCTCGACACATTTATCAGCTCCATTCCAAGCATGGACGCCTACTGAAAACATCGTCGGAAATCGCGGCGGAATTTGAAGAGTTTTACTCTAACCTATACAACCTACCTTTACAGCCCAAACCAACAGGTGACATTAGGCCACGTAAGACCATTATACAGGCCTTCCTCACGCAATATCTCCCCAAACCAGTTTCAAGGACACAAGCGAAAGAATTGGAGGGAGCTTTGACGCTACAGGAACTACAACAGGCTATTACACAGTTGAAACCTGGTAAAAGCCCAGGACCCGATGGCTTTATCAACTCTTACTACAAATCTTTTCTTGACATTTTAGCGCTTCCATTTCTACAGGCCTTCAACACATTAGACACGCCAGGACAATCTATGAGTCATCTTTCGGAGGCTCACATTACGGTTATACCCAAAGAGAATAAAGACCAAACTTCTACAGTGAATTATCGTCCGATTTCGCTATTAAATGTTGATCTAAAGATCTTTGCTAAAATTCTGGCTAACCGCTTACTACCTGTTATAGACTCCATCATATCTCCGGACCAGGTGGGCTTTGTTCCGGGCAGAGAGGCCAGAGATAACACAATTAGGGCCATTAATATACATCACTGGCTACTTCAAAAGCGACAACCTGGATTTTTTCTCTCTTTAGATGCCGAAAAGGCGTTTGACAGACTAGCATGGGATTACCTGGAGGCAGTTTTGATTGGACTAGGACTACCTTTGCGCTTTTTGACTTTTATTATGTCTCTATATATAGCCCCCACAGCGCGAGTGCGCGTTAATGGTCACCTTTCGGACTCCTTCTCAATTGGCAACGGGACTAGACAGGGATGCCCCTTGTCACCCCTCTTATTTATCCTTACATTGGAACCTTTATTGAATTGCATTAAGGATAATGCTAACATCAAGGGGATTTTGATCAATGACAAACTACATAAAGTGGCAGCCTTTGCTGATGACATACTTCTTTTCCTAACAGACCCGCATATCACGTTGCCAAACTTGCTACAAGATTTCAAACTATTTCAGTACTTGGCTAACTTTAAAATCAATTTTTCTAAATCTCAAGCACTTAATGTATCATTAACTCCGGATGTGTTGAAACAAGCGACATCAAATTTTCCTTTTACTTGGCAACGTGAAGCTATCACTTATTTAGGAATCCAATTACCAACACATCTTTCGGAATTATATACAAAAAATTTTCTACCCCTCTTACGTGACATCTCCAAAGACCTACAGACATGGAATAAACCCTGGTTTTCTTGGTTTGGTAGGGCAGCTATACTAAAGATGAACGTGCTCCCCAGAATATTATATCTTTTGCAGACAATACCAATCCAATTACCAAACTCATTCTTCAAATCCTATAGAACGCTCTGTACCTCCTTTCTTTGGTATAATAAACGCCCAAGAATTAGCTTTGCCCAACTCACCATGCCCAAGAGGAGTGGAGGTATAGGACTTCCGGATATTCACCGTTATTACAGGTCCTGTCACCTAGCCAGAATAGTGGACTGGACAACAAACCACACTCGTAAGGTGTGGGTTGGTGTAGAGGCTGATTTCTCAAAGATACCACTCTCCACCTCCCCGTGGCTGAAAACCTCTCACGTCCCTTCCGAGTTTCGAGAACACCCACTTATAGGTCCCACTCTATGCTGTAGTGCTCAGTTGTTCCAGAAAAAAGAACTATCTTCCTTTCCGAGCCCTCTTACTCCGATCAAATTGAATCCGGACTTTATTCCAGGGATTTCTCCGACCTTTCTCGCTGGGTATGGCCGTGATGAGAGTCTTACAGTGGGTCAATTCTTCAAAGATTCTAGCCTCTTATCTACAGAAGACATTGCAAAGACGTGGCCATCCATTACACTAACACCATGGATGTATAGACAAATACACCATTTCTTACGTAACTCCCCACATCTAAAAGACTATTCAAGACCGCTTACTGCATTTGAGAAGCTCTGCTTTACGGACATCCCCCAGCGGCATGTTATATCTAAGCTCTATTCCTATCTTGAAAGTACTAACACATCTCATTCGCGGAAGACCTCTTCAGCCTGGCAACGTGACCTACAACTTCAAATCTCACCAGAGGACTGGGACCACATTTACGACCATATGCATAAAGGCTCCATTTGTGTCTCTACACAAGAAGGCAATTATAAATTATTTTCCAGATGGTACAGAGTTCCGTCTTGGGTTAGTAAATTTGATCCTAACGCCTCAGATCTATGCTGGAGATGTTCCCGGGCAACAGGTACTCTTCTACATATCTGGTGGGACTGCCCGCGGCTGCAACCCTTCTGGAGAAAAGTTTTGGACATAATCACTCAAGTAACTACATACACCCTAGACTTTACCCCAGCACAATGTCTACTTCATCATTCCTCACTTTCTGTGCGGACTTATCGTAGGTCGCTTGCTTTACACATGATAAATGCGGCAAGACAGTGTATTCCGGTCCATTGGCGATCGGAATACGTTCCCACCGTGCGAGAGTGGATTCTTAGGATCATCAGGATCGCAGAGATGGAGGAGCTGATTTCAGTGGCAAAAGAACACCCCGAGAGATTCAGGAAGACTTGGGCGTGTTGGAATCATTTCCAAACTACCGATACTTATCATTGTCTAATGAAGGAATGAGCGAGAGGAGATTTGGTGACACGGAAACCCCTAGAACGTTCACTTCAGGAATAGTTCCATTACGGGACTTTAACGAAATTGTATTTCTAAGTAATGATTGAATCTGTCTCAGCCTGGAAGCTGCTAACTGATATGACTGGTTTGGTTATGCCTATTTAGTTATATACCTCATCCTTCCCCCATTCACCTCCCCCCCCCCCCTCTCCCCCCCCCCCTTTTTTTTTTTTTTTTTTTCTTTCTCTCTCTCTCTCTCTCTCTCTCTCTCTCCCTCTACCTCTCTCTCTCTCTCTCTTCATCTGTATTCGTCCCCTACGTCCCTCCTCGCCCCACTATGATATTTTTTCTCATACTCTTCCTCCATTCCCTTGCTCATTTCATTCCCATCTCTTCTTTCTCTCTTTTTCACCTCTTTACCATATTCTAACTAACTATATTTTTCATAAGGTACAGAGTACTTACAGACACACAGGTGTAACAATACTCCTCCAATCTAATCTATAATGTTCAAGTACGGAATCCTAAGACATATATGCCTTGAGTTGACACGACTATTGCTATATACCTCACTGTCCTGTTTCTTTAGATCTCCCTACACTAGGACTATTGTACCCCGTATTTCTATAAATTACTTACTGCTAACATCATTGCTATGGGTATATACGGTGCCTTCCCCTTAGGACTGTATTTCAGGTTGAGCTACGATTTACTTCTATGTCCTGAACCCGTCTGCGTTACGGGAGAACATGCTTAAAGACTTGCGCGGACTGCGATCCGTATTTGTTTATGACTTGTTATGCCTTTCATATCTCAATAAAATTTCTTGGAAAAAAAAAAAAAAAAAAAAAAAAAAAACAAAAACTAGCTGCTGACTTTTTATAAACACACACTCACCTGTCCCAGGGTCCAGTGATGTACTCACTCGCGCCAGCCCTTCTCTACCTCTTCTCTCCCTGGTGCTGGCATCTCAACTATGGGCACCAGGCTGTGACAGCTTGCGGCTTCACAGTCGGGTGCCCACTCCACTGCACTGCAAGTCACGCTACGCTTCCTGATTGGTCTGGCAGTCTTCTGGGATCTGTGAAACTTCCCAGAAGACTGCGGAAGGAAGGAGGGGGGCAGAACTTCCGGCTCACTTCACCGCAGCAAAATGAGCTGGAAGCGGGAGTGGGTACCTGTCAAAACCAAGTACCCACTCCCCCCTTCCCCCCAAAAAGTGCCAAATATGACAGTGGAGGGGGGAGGAGGCAAACAAGTGGAACTTCCACTTTTGGGTAGAACGCCACTTTAAGAGTTTAAAATTTCCCATAATTCTGGGAGAAAAGAAAGATGCATCTTGGGAGCTCAGACTCCATCTTAGAGACTGGGAGAGAAGGAGCCAGAAATCAGAGGAAATGTTGAATTGGAACTTGCATCTCTTTGCATCCCCTAAAGGCTGCACCACTGGTAGGCTTGGACTTTCTGTCATCTATAGCCTAACTATTCATTGTGTTTTCTGTATGTTATTAGATTGATTATATGTACTTCTTTTCTGTTTTTTTCTTAATAGTTTGACCAGACCCTGTTTTGTTAATAAAGCTTTAAGATTACATTCAGCCTGGTTTTTTTCAAAAAACAAGGGTTTAGCTGCATGTCGAGTTACACACAGGAGAACATGTAGTGAGGACAGAACAGTATGTCAGTAACTCAAAACACTGAAGACACTAGATCAGAATGAAAATCAGGCAAGCAGACTTTTTATTACCTTTTTACACCAAAAGACCCTTATGAGCTATTCTTTTATTTTGCATTTAATTCCCTGACTTCTGAGCAAATCCTTGCCCACCTGCCTGTACCCTGACCAGTTATTGTCCCCTGTGAATGGAGATTGATAGTCAGTAGAAATGGAGGAGATAAGTGTTTGCTCAGATCCAAACAGCTTACATACTGTATATTTAAAATATCCAAGGTGCTGAAGGGGGTATGACCCAGGTGCGGACTGACCATTCCGGCACTCGGGCACTGCCTGAGGGCCCGGGGTCAGTAGGGGGCCCCATGAGATGCCCCTGGTACATTTCATAGGCTTTTTTGGTGTGTGGTTTGAGTGTGGGTGAGGACACAGGGGCCCCATGATCCCCTATTGCCCGGGGGCCCCATGAGTTGCCAGTCCTCCCCTGGTATGACCACATTTTAACACTAAAAGTCTGAGTTAACTTCATTACTTAGCACATAGTATGCTGTAAGCAAGTAGGTAGTAGACATTATGCACAGTATTATAGGGACTGGTCAGATGGTCAGAGAAAGATCCCTTTTACTTAGTTGGCCAGCTTGAACATGTGTTGCAATATATGGGAACCAAAAATCTCTTGTTTTGCAAATGTTTGTTAGCAATATGTAAAGGTCAACAGCAGTGTGAAGAAGGCTGATTCAGAATTTTGATAGTTTTGATAGTGATAGTTAGGCACAGCTTCACATAAAAGCCAGGCAGAACAAGCTCTTAATAACAAACCTAAACTAAATAAAAAAAAGTGCACATAGTGAGTTTTCTAGTTAATACTGATGATAGTAGGAAACTTCTCTTCAGAAGGACTTTTAGTTTGAAACATTTAACATGGTTTACATGTTCACTTTAATTTTACAAATCAAAGGGTGGAAAAAAGGATGAAAGTGGGAGGTAAGCAGGCGTTATATGATGTAAGTTGTTTAGATCTGCAATCAATTTACCAGTAAGAACAGACACAGCTTATGGCAAAAGGACATATATACTATGTTCATGCAAGTATTATATTTTATGTGTTCATTGTTTACAATATTTTTTCCAAGATACTTTTTTTCAAGATAGAATTGAATGTAATGAATTGATGACTCTAACATTACATCTTAGGAAGTGTTTGTGCACTATTTGGAGTTTGAATCAAGTTTCTCAAGAATAAAATTACAAACTAGAATTGTCTTCATTTTAGTCTGAAAACCCAAAACTGCCAATAACAACCAACAATGGCAAAATACTGTATATACAGGTGAAACTCGAAAAATTAGAATATCGTGCAAAAGTTCATTTATTTCAGTAATACAGCTTAAAAGGTGAAACTAATATATGAGATAGACTCATTACATGCAAAGCAAGATAGTTCAAGCCGTGATTTGTCATAATTGTGATGATTATGGCTTACAGCTCATGAAAATCCCAAATCCACAATCTCAGAAAATTAGAATATTGTGAAAAGGTGCAATATTCTAGGCTCAAAGTGTCCCACTCTAATCAGCTAATTAAGCCATAACACCTGCAAAGGGTTCCTGAGCCTTTAAATGGTCTCTCAGTCTGGTTCAGTAGGAATCACAATCATGGGAAAGACTGCTGACCTGACAGTTGTGCAGAAAACCATCATTGACACCCTCCATAAGGAGGGAAAGACTCAAAAGGTAATTGCAAAAGAAGTTGGATGTTCCCAAAGTGCTGTATCAAAGTACATTAATAGAAAGTTATGTGGAAGGGAAAAGTGTGGAAGAAAAAGGTGCACAAGCAGCAGGAATGACCGCAGCCAGGAGAGGATTGTCAGGAAAAGGCCATTCAAAAGTGTTGGGAACTTTCACAAGGAGTGGACTGAGGCTGGAGTCAGTGCATCAAGAACCACCACACACAGAAGGTTCCTGGACATGGGCTTCAAATGTCGTATTCCTCTTGTCAAGCTGCTCCTGAACAACAAACAATGTCAGAAGCGTCTTACCCGGGCTAAAGAAAAACAGACCTGGTCTGTTGCTCAGTGGTCCAAAGTCCTCTTTTCTGATTAGAGCAACTTTTGCATCTCATTTGGAAACCAAGGACCCAGAGTATGGAGGAAGAATGGAGAGGCACACACTGCAAGATGCTTGAAGTCCAGTGTGATGTTTTCACAGTCTGTGTTGATTTGGGGAGCCATGTCATCTGCTGGTGTTGGTCCACTGTGCTTTATTAAGTCCAGGGTCAACGCAGCCGTCTACCAGGAGATTTTGGAGCACTTCATGCTTCCTTCCGCAGGCGAGCTTTATGGGGATGCTGACTTCATTTTCCAGCAGTACTTGGCACCTGCCCACACTGCCAAAAGCACCAAAACCTGGTTCAATGACCGTGGGATTACTATGCTTGATTGGCCAGCAAACTACCCTGACCTGAACCCCATAGAGAATCTATGGGGCATTGCCAAGAGAAAGATGAGAGACATGAGACCGAACAATGCAGAAGAGCTGAAGGCCGCTATTGAAGCATCCTGGTCTTCCATAACACCTCAGCAGTGCCACAGGCTGATAGCTTCCATGCCACGCCGCATTGAGGCAGTAATTGCTGCAAAAGGGACCCAAACCAAGTACTGAGTACATATGCATGCTTATACTTTTCAGAGGTCCGATATTGTTCTATGTACAATCCTTGTTTTATTGATTGCATGTAATATTCTAATTTTCTGAGATTGTGGATTTGGGGTTTTCATGAGCTGTAAGCCATAATCATCACAATTATGACAAATCACAGCTTGAACTATCTTGCTTTGCATGTAATGAGTCTATCTCATATATTAGTTTCACCTTTTAAGTTGCATTACTGAAATAAATGAACTTTTGCATGATAATCTAATTTTTCGAATTTCACCTGTACAGTAAGTTAAATCATGAAAATATTGACAGCAATTGCAGCTTAGTTATCTAAAAAATATATCTTAATATTATACTAAATATATTATTTCAAGAACAAAATGGCAGGAGGTCCAAGCCCTTAACAATGACATTAATTAGAAAGTGCTGGATCCTTACACATTCTCTTAGGAGTGGAGGTAAAATATAACTAAAGTCAAAACTTTTTTTTTTTAGATTTGGATAGAATGGAGAGAGATTAGAATACCTGTCAAGTCTTTATTGCTGTCAGAGTCCCTGTTAGGATATTCATCCTCCCTAGGGGCGGACTGACCATTTGGAAACTCGGGCACTGCCCGAGGGCCCAGGGTCAGTAGGTGGCCCCATGAGATGCCCCTGGTACCTTTTTCATAGGCTTTTTTGAGTTTGGGCAAGGACATAGGGGCCCCATGATCCCCTATTGCCCGGGGGCCTTATGAGTTGTCAGTCCGCCCCTGATCCTCCCTATTTGTCCTGTTTACTGTTATCATCAAAAGTAAAAGTAAAAGAAAATACCACATTTTGGGTTGTTCCAAAACAGTGATAAGTAGGAAATCTTCCAAACGACACTAGTTTAGGTTAGCCTGGTGACACACCAGGATTTTCTTACTTTGCAGGGATTTCCTCTTACTTCCTTTTTTGGCTATGGAACAGGAAGTGAAGGGAAATCTTCCCAATGGGATACGGATGGCAGAAAATCTGATGGGGTTATAACCCTCCCTTACACTATCCAAAATTTTTTTTTTAAATGTTGCCTTTAGTTCTACTTTAAACTCCAGGCAAGCAGCTTAAAGTGTTACTAAACCCACAACAGTAAAATCAGTCTGTATATGCAGTAAAACATGCTTGTTATACTCACTGTGGAATCTAAGGGGTTAATCCTCTGCATTGTGTAAAAAAGGTTGTTTGATCCTTTCTTCTCTGCCCCTCCTTTTGTTCAAATGTCCACTCCTGATAAGACAGACTGAACCCGTAGCCACATACACATGCTCAGTTTGGTGTGTATTGCTAGAGAGGTTTTTTTTTTTCTTGGGAGGGTGCATGTGATCAGCACAGAGCCAATCAGCACTGCCCAGACAGAAGGTCAGGGGTTTGACATCCTCCTAGAGCAGAAAGAAAACTCCTCCTACAAGCTTTAACCAGTGCTCTGCTGAATCACAAGACTGCTCTAACTGCTGAGAAGAAAAGGTATTTAGCAGTTTATATTTACTAAAATAATTGCATGTCCATGTTCTGTGTACTGTGGGAGACCAGATATAGTGAATGCAGGGTCCTGAGTTTAGTAAGACTTTAATGAACAATTGAAATACATAGGAACAATTTTACCTGACAAAGATTTGTAATTCTGCACAGCCAGCCTTGTGATCCAAGCAACTCAGCAGACTGTACAGCCAGCGTGATCAAGACACTCCCAGACTTTTCTAAGGGCAGTAATAGAGCTATAAACTGCCCTTGCTACGCTGTCATAAAATGTTAGAGTATTTATCACTGAAATCTCTATTCCAATAATAGCGTATAGACTCCTGTACCAGCATTCAAGCATTTGTGAATGCTTATAAAGGCCCATGAATGCACAATACATTTTGCTTCATTTATATTTATTTATATTTACTTTATTTAGATTTTGACCATCATACAATTAATTTAGAAAAATGTTTCACACATCCAAATTGGTACAAGCTTTTAGATATGAAGTTGCGCTGTAAACTATAGTACTGTAAACCTATAAAGTGCTAGTGCTAACCATATATTAAAATTAGACAATACATAAACATACATATACATACGCTGTTTAGGCTAACATGCAAACAATAGTGCACTTGTGTTTTAATCGCCCAAACCACCAGTGCTGTAATAATCAAAAAGTTCAAAATAGTTCATCCATGTGTAAAGATACATGCAGTCCAGACCGCACGGCAACTGAAAGTGACCACAGACCCCCGCCACCAGAAGTGACGTATCGCTGAGTGAGGGCACAGGGCATATATATATATATATATATATATATATATATATATAGTATTTATGCTTATGTATTGGCTACTGTTATGTTTATTATATGATTAGCACTAGCACTTTATGGGTTTACAGCACTATAGTTTACACAGTGCTACCTTATGTCTAAAATGTTGTACCAATTTGGCTCTGTAAAGGATATTTACAATTATTTATGGTGCCAGCAGTGTTTTAGTTATTTCATTATTGCTATTTCTTGCGTTTTTGAGTCTAAGGTCACTAGAGGGCGGTTTTATATATACAGTTAGGTCCATATATATTTGGACACAGGCACAATTTTCATACTTTTGGCTCTGTATGCCACCAGAATAAATTACAACGAAAAATCCAAATGAATTTGAAGTGCAGACTTTCAACTTTAATTCAAGAAGTTGAACATAAATGTCAAGTACAAATTTTAGGTACTGCAAGCATTTTTATACACAGCCCCTCCATTTTCAGTGGCTTAAATGTAATTGGACAAATTAATATAATCATAAATAAAATGTTAATTTTTAATATTTTGTTGAGAATCCTTTACTGGCAATGACTGTCTGAAGTCTGGAACCCATGAACATTACCAAAGATGCCTTTCCAGGCTCTAACTGCAGCTGTCTTCAGTTGTTCTTTGTTTGTGGGTCTTTCTGCCTTTAGTTTTGCCTTCAGCAAGTGAAATGCATGCTCATCTGGTTTGAGATCAGGTGATTGACTCGGCCATTGCAGAATATTCCACTTATTTTCCTTCAAAAGCTCCTGGGTTGCTTTTGCAGTGTGTTTTGGATCATTGTTCATTTGTACTGTGAAGCGCCGTCTAATCAACTTTGCTGCATTTGGCTGAATCTGGGCTGACAGTATATCTCTGAACACTGCAGAATTCATCCAGCTGCTTCTGTCACATCATCAATAAATACCAATGACCCAGTGCCAGTGGAAGCCATGCATACCCATGCCATCACACTGCCTCCACCATGTGTTACAGATGACGTTGTGTGCTTTGGATCATGAGCTATTCCAAGCCTTCTACACACTTTTTTCTTCCCGTCATTCTGGTACAGATTAATCTTAGTTTCATCCGTCCAAAGAATGCTTTTCCAGAACTGGTCTGGCTTTTTTAGATGTTTTTTGGCAAAGTCTAATCTGGCTTTGCTATTCTTCAGGCTTATGAATGGTTTGCACCTTGTGGTGAACCCTCTGTATTTGCTCTCGTGAAGTCTTCTCTTGATTGCAGACTTTGACAATGATACTGTGAGGGACCGCCGAGCGGCACCACTAGCACTCCACTGGTCAGGCGTGCCCAGAGCGCGGAGTCTAAGCCCCAGGGTACTTGTTCACCAGAGCCCCTGATGGTGGGGATGGACTTGGAGTACCCCGGGACCAGGTCGCCACTACTGAGCACACCTGTCAGTGGTAGGGGTGTTCGCCAGGGGCTCCAACCAGGGAGAGCCAGATGTGAGGAGGTCGGGTGACCCCGATGGGATGGGTGGCTGAGCAAGTGCGAAGTCAGACGGGCCGAGTTGCTAATGGAGAGGACGGTATGGTACAAGGGAGCGGGCAGAGAATCGTCGGGTCACACTCCAGGTCAGCAACAGTAGGTCAGAACTAATGAGGGGCATTCAGAAAGAGAGGTCAGGAAAAGCAAAGGTCTGGGCAGGAGAAATCAGCAGGTCAAGAGCAATCCGGGTCAATAACTTACTTAGGCACAGGTTCAGAATCACAGGATACAGGTAAGACCAGAAGGCACTGAAATGACAGCTCAGGGACATTTAAATATCCCGCTCTGCGCTGCCATTGGTGCCCAGCGGGCGGCTGCGGCTTCTACTGCGCATGCGCGAACTCGAACGCCGCGGCCGGCCCGGACCTAGTGCCCGTGTCCCTGCACAGGGCGGTGCACTGCGCCTGCGCCAGGACCATCGCGGCGGGGATCGAGGGGATCCCTGACAGATACACCCACCTCCTGGAGAGTGTCCTTCACTTGTCTGGATGTTGTGAATGGGCTTGTCTTTACCATAGAGAGGATCCTGTGATCATCCACCACAGTTATCTTCTGTGGCCGTCCATGCCTTTTTTATGTTGCTGAGCTCACCAGTGCGTTCTTCTTTCCTCAGAATGTACCAAACTGTTGATTTGGCCATTCCTAATGTTGCTGCTATTTTTCTGATGGATTTGTTTTATTATTGGAAGCCTTACAATAGACTGTTTCACTTGCATGGACAGCTCCTTTGAACACATGATGTAGGTTCACAGCAATAGATTCCAAATCAATGAATAAATTACGAAGGAGTAGCCCACACCTGGCCATGAAACAGTTTCTGATTTAATTGTCCAATGACTTTTGGTCCCTTGAAAAAGGGGGGGGGGTGGCTACTCTTAACAGCTGTAATTCCTCTACCCTTCCTCCACTTTGGATGTACATACCCTCAAATTAAACCTGAGAGTGTGCACCTTCAGCCTATATCCTCTATATAATTATAGCTTGAATATTTTTTGGTAAATACCTGAAGAAAAAAAAATGTGCCTATGTCCAAATATATATGGACTTAACTGTATGTATGTATGTATGTATGTGTATATATATATACTGTATTTTTTAACTATTGCATCTTCACGTTTATTTTGATAAAAAAAATCCTAAATTAGGAAATATGTAAAAAAAATTGCAGCAATTTTGACATTAAAGAGCAAGTAACTTTAAACACTTGCTGTTAAATGCTATCTGTGTGAAAAGAAGGATGATTTAAAACCCACAGCTCTGATCTGTAAACGAGCAGAGTATATTTGATGATATATGATAAATTGGTAATTGACAAATTACTACCATTAGTGACTTTCTTGTAGTGTGAATAGAAGCCTGATATGCTTTTCAAATGCCATGCAGCTGTCTTTTTTCCAAGTTTGTAATGCTGTGATTTGTCATTACAACTTTTTACTATCTTTTGCTGAAAGTTACAAAGATATCGTGCACTAATCCTGCAAAGCTGTACTCTTCTATAAAGATTTAACAAAGGAGTGATTAAGAAGTAAAACCTATATGATTAAGGTGAAGGACTTGTTCACACCAGACATTAGCATTCCTCTTACCCACACATTTTTATATGAATTGTGATAGATTACATTTACCTGACTGAGAGATGCTGATCAAAGCACCAGAAATGCAGCACGCAGGATTTTTACACACCATCTTGATGTGACACTAAACTATGTATTTATTCTCCAAAAATAAATCATACACATACACTACTAAATGGTCCAAAAATCTATTTCTCATTAAATAATTATTTCTGTTTTTCTCCCTACTTGTAACATCCCCATATCTCCCATACCTCTCCTTTTCCCCCCTCACTATTTGCCTGGGACCAGCAGTGCACCTTAGTTGCAGTCACGTACCCTGCTCTATGAACAATACACATTCCATAGATCACAGCCCATAATCTCGGAAGAAAGCAAGAGCAGATGACTACATTCCTACATACAGCGGGACCATGGAGAAGGAATGTATCCACCCTCTAATAGGAAGTCAGACCACAGAAGCAAACTAAAAGAAAACAAAGGAATTTTGGAGATTCGGAGGAGGAGGAGAGCAATAGAAGGGACCTTTTGAGTTTAAAATATATGTTTGAATGGAATTTTCCCTTTTTTAAACCAGAGTTTAGTGTCATTTTAATGTAAGAGTTGCTTTATACCTAACTAGGTCTTTCAGATAGTGATATGTTCACTAGAGTAGCATGAAATGTCCCCTTTAATAGAAATTCTGAACAGCAAGTAAAATCAGTGAAGCTAAGGGGTTTATTTACTAAAGCTGGAGAGTCCAAAATCAGACTCCCTTCTGCATAGAAACCAATCAGCTTCTAACCTCAGCTTGTTCAATGAAGCTTTGGCAATGAAACCTGGAAGCTGATTGGTTTCTATGCAGAAGGGAGTCTGATTTTGCCCTCTCCAGCTTTAGTAAATAAACCCCTAAATGTCCAGCCAGTTTACTTAAGTGATAAGTACAGCCAAAGCTTTTTGACTGTTCTTCTGTAGATCACAGGAGTGCAGTTCGTTCTGTACTTCTGTGACCCATTTCAGCTGACAGCAGACTGGTGTCACTCAGCTGGTCCAGGCTGGGGAAAGATCCTGACTTCAAAGTCATCTGGCTCAGCCTCTAAGCGAAGTCCATACCATAACTTTACACTTGGTACAATGCAGTCAGAAAAGTACCTTTCTTCTGGCAACCACCAAACCCAGACACGTCCATCAGATTACTAGGCAGAGAATTGTGATTCGTCACTCCAAAGAACACGTTTCCACTGCTCTAGAGTTCAGTGTTGGCATGCTTTACACCATTGCATCCGACACTTTGCATTGCACTTGGTGATGTAAGGCTTGAATACAGCTGCTCGGCCGTGGAAACCCATTCCATGAAGCTCTCACCACATTGTTGTTGTGCTAATCTGAAGACCACATGAAGTTTGGAGGTCTTTAGCTTATGATTTTGCAGACAGTTGGCAACTTCTTCGCACTGTGCGCTTCAGCATGTGCTGACTCCACTCTGTCATTTTACATGGCTTACAACTTTATGGCTGAGTTGCTGATGTTCTCAGTTGCTTCCACTTTGTTATAATACCACTAACAGTTGTCCATGGAATATTTATTAGCAAGGAAATTTCACGGATGGACTTATTGCACAGGTGACAACCTATCACGGTACCACACTTGAATTCACTGAGCTCCTGAGAGCAATCCATTCTTTCACAAATGTGTGTAGAAGCAGTCTGCATGTCTAGGTGCTTGATTTTATACACCTGTGGCCATGGAGGTGATTGGAACACCTGAATCCAATGATTTGGAGGGGAGTCCCAATACTTTTGGCAATATAATGTATGTAACTACTCCAAATGACACAGCCCCTTGTAAAACCAAATCCAAACATTTTTCTACATGTACATCACTGTGACATTTCTGGAATAGATATTGTACCTTTTTACACAACTTTCAACACTTTCTTGACCACCACTACCATGCAGATATTTCTCATATCTCCAAAAGTAGACCCAACCACTGGTCAGGTCTATATATGCATTTCCCCTTTAAGGGTGTTTGTTGTTGAAGTCTCCTTTTACTGTGTGCACCGCATTTCAATACAAAATTCCACTATGGCAGTGATGCTGCCTGGAGGGGAACATGGATTATATCCTCCACTAACCATATGCCAAAGATGGAGATTGGCTTCTTGCAAATGCTTCTGAAGTATTTATATATATAAAAATGCAGCGCTTGAAAAAAGTGATAATAAAAACACAGTCCAGTGGAAAAAGGTGCTCCGTATATCCTAGTGCAAGTGGTAAGGATTTACACTAACCAGATAGCGTAAAAATATACGCATGTGTATATATATCCTGTAGAGTCCCCTTCTCCCCTCAGATCTGGTCAAGTGAGTAGCCGGAAAAGGTAGATATCCTACGCCCTCTTGTGGTAAAAGAGTGGTCCAGCAGATCAAAACGATATCAATCAGAATAAGCCTTCCCCCTTCACAGGAGTTGATAAGGAAATCCCTTGGGGCTGTAAAAGTTGAGGAAGCTCCTCACAGGGGACACAGGGAAACACTCATAGTGTAGTAGGTAAGGCTTTATTATGAAAACATAAGTGCACAGTAAACATAGGGTATAGGCAGGTATGGATGAACACACTGACCCCTTGGTATTAAAGATGGCCGCCGGGCCTCCTCGTGGCACCGGCGGCTTAGTGTCAACGGCGTCCTAGGTCCCACCTGACGCGTTTCGTGCGCACGCACTTCTTCAGAGGTGGAACAAGGACCGCCGTGACCGTCTCCTCTAACGTATATACCGTATCTGGCGCATGCGCACTGATGCGGCGCCATCTTGCCGAAGTCCAGGCGTCCGCAATCGACAAGTGCGCATGCGCGGGTGCCATTTTACCATGGGCCAAAATGGATGCAGGTATCTAGACAACGGCTCCCTACTAGTGGAGTCCGGGCGTCCGTATTGCGCAACCGCGCATGCGCGGGCACCATTTTGTCATATGCCAAAAGGCAGAATACCCAGCGCTGGCAGAGACAATATTGATAGTATCGGACGTCATATACGCTGTGATAAAACTGCATATTGGATGGTAATGTGTGGGAAACCCCCTCAGGGGACATCCAATGTGGAATAGAAAAGAAGAATTTAAACAAATTCCCAAGGAATGTGAATTAGCAGGGACAAGGGCACATAAGGTTAATAATAAATGAACAAGTGTCCTAAATAAGGGGCCAATAGGTGCATAAGCCCCGTAAAATACTCTAGTAATTAAAATATGAATATTTAACCAGAAGGGGTATCACACCCTGTACATAGGTAATAATCCCATATGGAGGGACAAAGCAACATGGTAAATTGGCATTATAAAACATATAAAATACCTGTCACATGGAGGTAAATGAACCAAAATATATATATATAAAATACATGCTTATGTTCAGCAACACAATAAAAAAACAGATGTCATAGGCATGTGTCATAAAATACAAAAACAAAAAACAGAGGGTGGATATGATCCAGTACTAATAAACATCCTCAATGGGTGTGTGAATAGTGGGGTTACACTTAATGTATGATAACCATACACATGTGGTTAAAAAGGAATTTAAAATAAAAAATAAAATATACAGTAACTCCCCGTTGACCCAAAAATAGAGTCAACGTGGTTTCTTGTGTCAATAACATATGATAAGCCCTAGTGGGTTCAGCTGTTATCAATATAGCAGTTGACGTCAAGCTCAATGTTCAAGCCTGCGGGGTACAAAGTATCCAATTCAAAAATATATTTAGTCTCCATCTGTGAGACCGCCCTGGTCTTAAAGGTTCCTCTCCAATGTGCGGTTACTACGTCAATGCCAACGAATCTCAGACTGGAGGGGTCTCTATGGTGATGTTTCCTATAATGGAGGGACAGGGAGTGTTCCTTGTACCCCTTTTTGATGTTATTGACATGTTCCCGGAGGCGGTCCCTAAGCCGCCTAGTTGTCCTCCCAATGTATTGCTTGGAGCAGGGGCATTCTAATAAGTATACAACATACCTACTGTTGCAACAAATGAATTTGTCAATATTGTAGGATTTCTTAGTCTGATTAGAGGCAAACGTGTCTATCTTTCTCTTCCTCACCCCATTACACTTACAAGCGATGCATTTGTTGCATGGATAGAAACCAGTGTAGCTAAACAGAGAGGGAGGTGGTGTGGGCAAAGAGACCACATTAGGGGCTATTTTGTCCCTCAGAGTAGATGACCTGCGGAAGATAACTTCAGGTTTGTATAGTGATAGTATCTTAGAGAGCGTGGAATCAGCCTTCAAGATCCCCCAATTTTTAGTGATAATATGTTTTATGGATCTATACTGGGCAGAGAAAGTAGTAATAAATGGACAGACCAAAGTTTTAAGTGGTTTAGTCTGAATACTCAATAATTCCTGTCTGTCCGTATTAGCTATTGATTCCATAGTGCCATCTGACATCGCCTTGTCATAGCCTTTTTCAAGGAATCTATCTTTGAGGATATTAGCCTGCGTGTGAAAGGCATCAATACTGGTACAGTTTCTCCTGAGCCTAAGGAATTGTCCTTTCGGTATTCCTGCCAACCAACTGGGATGGTGACAGCTTCCTAAAGGAATAAAGCTGTTACGGTCGGTGGGCTTGAAAAAGGATTTTGTAGCAATATGCCCCTCTAGGTTTAATAAAGTGAGGTCTAAGAAATCAATTTCTGTATTGCTGTAGTTATATGACAATTTGATGTTAACCGTGTTGTTATTGAGAGTGGTGAAAAAATTGATAAGGGACTGCTCCGTACCATGCCAAAATAACAGTATGTCGTCAATGTACCGCTTATAGAAAAGTAATTCGGGCCAGTCCATAGCATAAATATTGTCCTCCTCCCAAAAGGACATAAACAGGTTTGCCAGGCTGGGGGCAAACTTTGCCCCCATGGCAACACCCTTGACCTGCAAATAGTACTTACTATCAAACCACATATAATTTTTCGACATGGCAAAGTCCAGGAGTTCTAGTATAAAATCAATATGTGGGGAAAGTAACGGACTCTCATATGTGAGATAATGTTTGGCAGCAATCATCCCATCTTTATGATTGATGTTGCTATACAACGCCTCAACATCCGCTGTGACCAAAAAAACGGATGGAGGGATACAGATATCTTTAATAGAATTGAGAACATGCTTCGTGTCCTTTAAATTGGATGGAGTATGAAGTACTAGTGGTTGTAAATGCTGGTCAATGTAGGCGCCTATTCTTGAGCAGAGTGAGTCGATACCACTCACTATGGGCCTACCGGGTGGTTTTAATGGATTCTTATGAACTTTAGGCAAGATATATAAAACCGGAAGACGGGGAGCCTTAGGGCACAGAAATTCCTTCTCTTTCTTATTAATGATGGAACCATCATATCCATTTTTAATAATGGTCTTAAGGATGCGTTTATATCCAGGCAGGGGATCTGTATGAAGCAATTGATAAGTCGACGCATCCCCAAGAATATTATACACTTCTGCTGTGTAATCACTCTTATTCAGAATCACAACCCCTCCGCCCTTGTCCGCTGGTCTTACTACAAGGTCTTTTTTATCCAACAGAGATTTGATAGCTGCATCGATCTTAGGATCCTTATATAGTCTCTTGGGCGGGAGATTTTTCAAATCTTTCAATACCTGGTCTTTAAATAAACCAACAGCAGAATTACTCTGTGGTGGAGGATTAAAGGTAGATGCGTTAGCAAGGGAGGTATACTGACTGGAGGGTTGCTTAGAGATAGGGTTATTCAGAAAATATCTTTTGATGGATAACTTTCTTGCAAATTTCTGGATGTCAATGAAGGCTTGGAATTTGTTCATAGGCCTAGCAGGGGCAAATTTCAAGCCTTTATCAAGAAGAATGAGTTCATTATCAGAAAGGGGAGTTGCACTGAGGTTGAAAATGCCCTTCCCTATCAAGTTCTCCTTCGTTTTGTTGGATCTATTGATTCTCCTCCCTCCCCTTTTGCCTCTATATTGTCGCTTCGTTTTCGTACCCTGCCTCTCTCTAAAAAATGATGGTCATTATTGGTGCGGGTATCTGGAGTTCTAGGGGTGGGGGGTGCATAATACTCATCGTATGGTGGTCTCCAATATTGATTTTGGTAGTCACGGGGGTATTGATCCCTATAGTACCCTTGTTGTGGGGAATTATAATAATGGTAATCGTTTCGATTATCAAAGGAATTCCTCTGCGGATAAGCAGGGCCCTGATGGTGATTGTTCTTACGGTAAGTTTTACGTTTATTTGATTTATTAGGTTTATGCTGGGTGTTATATGGGACAGGATTTCCCTGTTTCGGATGGGCATTTGGATGCCATCTATAGTTTTTTCACCACTCTCAATAACAACACGGTTAACATCAAATTGTCATATAACTACAGCAATACAGAAATTGATTTCTTAGACCTCACTTTATTAAACCTAGAGGGGCATATTGCTACAAAATCCTTTTTCAAGCCCACCGACCGTAACAGCTTTATTCCTTTAGGAAGCTGTCACCATCCCAGTTGGTTGGCAGGAATACCGAAAGGACAATTCCTTAGGCTCAGGAGAAACTGTACCAGTATTGATGCCTTTCACACGCAGGCTAATATCCTCAAAGATAGATTCCTTGAAAAAGGCTATGACAAGGCGATGTTAGATGGCACTATGGAATCAATAGCTAATACGGACAGACAGGAATTATTGAGTATTCAGACTAAACCACTTAAAACTTTGGTCTGTCCATTTATTACTACTTTCTCTGCCCAGTATAGATCCATAAAACATATTATCACTAAAAATTGGGGGATCTTGAAGGCTGATTCCACACTCTCTAAGATACTCCCGGATAAACCTGAAGTTATCTTCCGCAGGTCATCTACTCTGAGGGACAAAATAGCCCCTAATGTGGTCTCTTTGCCCACACCACCTCCCTCTCTGTTTAGCTACACTGGTTTCTATCCATGCAACAAATGCATCGCTTGTAAGTGTAATGGGGTGAGGAAGAGAAAGATAGACACGTTTGCCTCTAATCAGACTAAGAAATCCTACAATATTGACAAATTCATTTGTTGCAACAGTAGGTATGTTGTATACTTATTAGAATGCCCCTGCTCCAAGCAATACATTGGGAGGACAACTAGGCGGCTTAGGGACCGCCTCCGGGAACATGTCAATAACATCAAAAAGGGGTACAAGGAACACTCCCTGTCCCTCCATTATAGGAAACATCACCATAGAGACCCCTCCAGTCTGAGATTCGTTGGCATTGACGTAGTAACCGCACATTGGAGAGGAACCTTTAAGACCAGGGCGGTCTCACAGATGGAGACTAAATATATTTTTGAATTGGATACTTTGTACCCCGCAGGCTTGAACATTGAGCTTGACGTCAACTGCTATATTGATAACAGCTGAACCCACTAGGGCTTATCATATGTTATTGACACAAGAAACCACGTTGACTCTATTTTTGGGTCAACGGGGAGTTACTGTATATTTTATTTTTTATTTTAAATTCCTTTTTAACCACATGTGTATGGTTATCATACATTAAGTGTAACCCCACTATTCACACACCCATTGAGGGTGTTTATTAGTACTGGATCATATCCACCCTCTGTTTTTTGTTTTTGTATTTTATGACACATGCCTATGACATCTGTTTTTTTATTGTGTTGCTGAACATAAGCATGTATTTTATATATATATTTTTTGGTTCATTTACCTCCATGTGACAGGTATTTTATATGTTTTATAATGCCAATTTACCATGTTGCTTTGTCCCTCCATATGGGATTATTACCTATGTACAGGGTGTGATACCCCTTCTGGTTAAATATTCATATTTTAATTACTAGAGTATTTTACGGGGCTTATGCACCTATTGGCCCCTTATTTAGGACACTTGTTCATTTATTATTAACCTTATGTGCCCTTGTCCCTGCTAATTCACATTCCTTGGGAATTTGTTTAAATTCTTCTTTTCTATTCCACATTGGATGTCCCCTGAGGGGGTTTCCCACACATTACCATCCAATATGCAGTTTTATCACAGCGTATATGACGTCCGATACTATCAATATTGTCTGTGCCAGCGCTGGGTATTCTGCCTTTTGGCATATGACAAAATGGTGCCCGCGCATGCGCGGTTGCGCAATACGGACGCCCGAACTCCACTAGTAGGGAGCCGTTGTCTAGATACCTGCATCCATTTTGGCCCATGGTAAAATGGCACCCGCGCATGCGCACTTGTCGATTGCGGACGCCTGGACTTCGGCAAGATGGCGCCGCATCAGTGCGCATGCGCCAGATACGGTATATACGTTAGAGGAGACGGTCACGGCGGTCCTTGTTCCACCTCTGAAGAAGTGCGTGCGCACGAAACGCGTCAGGTGGGACCTAGGACGCCGTTGACACTAAGCCGCCGGTGCCACGAGGAGGCCCGGCGGCCATCTTTAATACCAAGGGGTCAGTGTGTTCATCCATACCTGCCTATACCCTATGTTTACTGTGCACTTATGTTTTCATAATAAAGCCTTACCTACTACACTATGAGTGTTTCCCTGTGTCCCCTGTGAGGAGCTTCCTCAACTTTTACAGCCCCAAGGGATTTCCTTATCAACTCCTGTGAAGGGGGAAGGCTTATTCTGATTGATATCGTTTTGATCTGCTGGACCACTCTTTTACCACAAGAGGGCGTAGGATATCTACCTTTTCCGGCTACTCACTTGACCAGATCTGAGGGGAGAAGGGGACTCTACAGGATATATATATACACATGCGTATATTTTTACGCTATCTGGTTAGTGTAAATCCTTACCACTTGCACTAGGATATACGGAGCACCTTTTTCCACTGGACTGTGTTTTTATTATCACTTTTTTCAAGCGCTGCATTTTTATATATATGAATTGTGGGACTTTATATGCGTTTTCCTGTATGTTCAGCTGCTGCCACTATTGATGAGCGCTTACTGTATATTTTATCTTATATCTGCTTCTGAAGTATTATAGGAGATCAGCAGAGATGCATAATGGAGAAACTTGTTTCATTTGAGTTGTGTTTGGTAAGTTAATAATTTTGTTTCATCATATTGGTTATGTTAGAATAATTTGTTTTAGGAATTTATTTTGTGTATTCAAATTAATTTCAAATACTTGCTATTTTCAAATCTATTGCAAATAAAAAATTGGAATTTGAAATTAAAATTTTAGAAGATGTCTATATTCGTTCTAGTTTATTCTCTTCTATTCAATTCTATTCAATTTTTTCTATTCCCATTCTGTTCTATTCTATTCTTTTATTTTCGATTCTATTCTATGCCATTCTATTCTACTTTATTATTTTTTTTTCTATTTTATTCTCTTCTAGTCAGGGATTTTTTTCAGTGGGAATGCGGGGGAACGCAGTTCTAGCACCTCCAGCACTGAAAGTATGTAATAGCAAGGGTTGCTGGGGTGTGCTGGAGGATCTGTTGTTGGTGGCTGCTGGGGATCTATTGTCACTGAAGGGGATATATTTTTGTGTGGTGGTCTATTGTTGGTGGTGGGTGATCTATTGGTGATGAGGGTCAATTGTTGCTGGAAGAAATCTACTGCTGAGGGAGGGGTCTAGTGTCTATTATTGCTGGCTGCTGGAGAGTCTATTGATGCTGGCTGCTGGGAGATCTGTTGTAGCTGATGGGGGTCTATTGTTGCTAGAGGAATCTATCATTGCTGGGGGGGATCTAATTCCGCTGGTTGCAGGGGATCTATATTTCTGCTATTTTTGTTATTATTAAGAAATTCCATACAAATTATTTTTCTCCACAAAATGATACTTGTCTCTGTATTCTCTAAAAGGAGTGGTGCTGGGAGGTGGGTAGGGGGTGGAGACAAGAAGTGACTCAGAAAAGGGGAGTTTCTGCACCTTTTTTTGAGAAAAAAAAGCCCTGCTTCTAGTATATCATTTTCTATTCTATTCTATAAAGCATCCTAAGTTGTAATGATCATCTTATTTCACTTTTAATCCTAACTGTATTTATTGCATTATGTTTACAATTCAAAGTCAAATACATTTTGAGTTGTAATTCATTTTCAAATCCATTTTCGAATTCAAATTCAGATAATATGTTAAAATTTATTCTAGATTATTGAAATTCATTACAATTGTGATACAGGAATTTGAATACATCCGAATCTCTGAATAACGAAAATGTAGTCTGAATTTTGATCTGTAACAGAACAAATCACACGTCTAGAGGTCAGAGATTGCATACCGGTGAAGTCAATCCGGTGAAGGATTTTGAGGAAGTCCATTTGTATATTGTTTCAATAATTATATTTACTGGAAATATGTACTAATTACATTTTAAACGCTAAGGAGTTGATTTACTAAAATTGGAGAGTGCAAAATCTGGTTGTAGCCAATCAGCTTCTAACTTCAGCTTGTCTAATTAAGCTTTGACAAAAATCTGGAAGCTGATTGGTTTCTATGCAGAGCTGTACCAGATTTTGTACTCTCCCAGGTTAGTAAATCAACCCCTAAATGGCTATGCTGTGGTAATAATTTTTTAGAGACTGATAAAGCAAGGTTAATAATATTTCTTGAAACATATCTAACAGTATAATTGAACCATAGGGATTTAATAAATGTTTGGGAGTTACTAGAACTAGGCTACTTAATAGAGCCAGCCTGGATGTGTTATCACTGACTTTTAAAAGGGGAAAAAATAATTTAACAAAATTAAATTGCAAACGTTCGGCTTTACCATTCCACTATGTTATGTTAAAATCACACTGATGTGATATCCTTTAAATCAGGTTTGTTGTTAATTTTTAAGACTACCAGTATGAGTTGACAGAAAAATTTTGGAACCAATATACAACGTACATTTTCTAGCAAGTTCAGAGGCACATTCCAGGTCAATAAAAAAAAACAAATAAACAAGTAATTTATTTAAATACATTTAGTAAGTCACAGGGTTCATTTAATATGCACAACCCTAAGGAATGAAATGAAAGATTGCAATCTTTAAATACATTTAGGGCAGGGCTTTCTTAGTTGAAATGTGGGGAAATCCAGTTCTGCCATCTCTAGCACTGAATGTATGTAATGGAAAGGGGTGTTGGGGTGTACTGGGGTGTCTATTGATGATAGCTGCTGGGGTGAGCTATTGTCTGAGGTGAATCAACAATAGTTGCGGGGAGAGGGTTGTTGTTGCTGGGGAGGGATCTATTGTTGAGGGAGTAGTCTATTGTTGCTGTCTGCTAAGTGATCTATTTTTGCTGGGGATCTATTTTTGGTGGTGGATATTCTGTTGCAGGGAATTTATTGTTCCAGGTAAGGGTTTATTCTTGCTCCGGTGGATCTATTGCTGCTGGGGGGCTATTGTTTCTGATAGGGATCTTTTTTTGGTGGGGGGATCTATTTTTGCTGGGGTCTACTGTTGTTTGGGGAATCTATTGTTGATGGGTAATCTATTGTGGCTGACTGCAGGAGATCTATTTTACTGCAAATGATACTTGGTTCTGTTTTCTCTAAAAAGGGTGGTACTTGGAGCTGGGTGGGTGATAGAACCAAAAGATGATGCTCAGAGGTGGGTAGGGGACCCATACAAGGGGTGACTCAGAAGGGAGGAGTACCTGTACCCATTCTCTGAGAAAAATAGCCCTGATTAAGAGTGTAAATAAGGGTTCAGGTGGACAGTATGTATGTATGTATGGCACTGAGATCAAGAACACGGGGCATCATTTCAAAGTTCAAAACTAAGTTTAAAAGTATTATTATACTGAAAGTTCATTGGATACTTGGAAAAGCCTTCCAACAGAGGTCATATTTCAGTCTCCAGTTAATGAATGTAAACATGTTTGGGATGAACATACTGTATGTCTATAATCAAGAAATGTGGTTGTAAAAAAATGTACCATATGTTAAAATAACATGGACAACTTAGTCTCTTTCTGCTGCCACTCTTCTATGTTTCTAACTCCTTACTGGCATACTGGGGAAGAGTTTCAGAAAGTATTGAAGCCAGACAGTAAACATTACAGCCAACCATCTTTTGTAAAAAGAGTCCATCAATGAAAGCCTCCATGTTTCTCTAGTGTGGGGTTTTAGGAGCATGTATAAAGACCTAGAATTGAAATAGTTTAAAGCAGTTTTAAACTCAAAAGCAAACATTTATTATATTGCAACTTACTAGTTCTCTGATGTGATGGCTGTATTAGTTTCCCTTCTTAAGCTGGTGATTCAGCCAGCAAGTCAGTTGTTTTCAGAAGATCAAGCTTTTAAGCAGAATGTAATCCCTTATATGGATGAGACCATCTATTTACCACTGACAGGGGTGATTAAAATAATCATAATTTATTCACTTAAAACCTTCATCCTAAAAGGAAAACATGTTTACTGTAACTGATTATAAAGTGTTAGCTAGAGTTTGGCTTCAGTTTGTTTTTGTATTTAAATCTGCTAATATATTTAACACTCCCTTCCCCCTCAGACTGATGATGCTGCTGTCTGTTGTATCTTGTGCTCATTCCTCCAGAGTGGTTCTCACAAATACAAGAGGTATGTTACTGGCCAGATCACCAGGTGAATTCGGAAGGAAAAAAGCCTGAAAAAAGAAAACTGATGCAGCCATTACATCTTATGGTTGGTGATCTGCAAAATATTACATTTTTGTTTTTTTTTAATACCGCTTTAAGAATAGAATTGAGTCAACACTTTATTTAACAAAACATTATTCCTAAGTAAAGGAGCTGAAGCATGCCTGTCCACCTTCTTGTCTATATCTGGATATCACACATAACACTTGTTGGTTATAAGCTCTGCTTTCTCCTGTATTTCTTTGCAAGATATGCGGTTAGTAAACTGATCTCTGTGTTACTAAATACCCTCATATTAGGAAGAGACATGGCTTTACTGAAATGGGACTTTGACAAATCAGCAACTCTGGCTTCCTGTTACAAAATATGCCCACTGAGGGTTATTCCTTTCTGAAATAGAAACTCATCTTACCTGTAGCCATCATCAAGCCAATATATCTCTCTTCCTTGGGAAATTGATGTATTAATTGTTGGGATCTTATTGGTTAATTAATCCACTTAATCTGCTAAATCTGTCAACATGAATATCAGAAAGATACCTAACAAGGACAATACTGGGAAAAAAGAAATGCATCTAGTAGACACAATAGCTTTATTGTAATGTACAGTGTAGTATAGTAGTGGCAATGTATAGCATAATACAGGTTAGCATAATATAGAACATAAACAAGATAGTAAAAATCGGATTCAAAGTAGTAAGTAAATAAAAATGGACATGATTGGGAAGATATTAGTAGTATACATATTGTTGAAATACATCCTACTAGTAACATTCAGACATTTGAAACAGCATAAAATTATAGAATCCGAATCTAAGCAACATAAGAATAATTATTGCAGAAATAGTAGACTGGAAAGAGTACAGCTAATGGATTTTTTTTTGTTTTAGTTTCCTCCAAGGGAAAAATTAACAAGTAATTTTGGAACTTAGTGTAAAGGATGAGGAAATTCATTTTGCTTAGAAATGTATAATTAATGTCATATATCGGATGTTGATGGTATAATGGTATAACCTATTAGTGTATTTTTTTACAAGTATAAAATAGATATATATTTGGTGCTGTTTTATATATTTTATAATATAAGATTTTAAAGTAACATTTGATAGGTGCTATTTTTCTTACCTTTGTTTTGTTATGCATTTTTCTAATGTTACTTTTAACCATTTCCTAACTACCCACACTAGATCTGTTATCATGACTTTAGTAATGCACATAGATCAACGTTCTTTCTTTTCTTGAGTATATGCTTTCAAATGTACACACGAAAAGGGATGAGCTAAACATACTAGGTTCCGGAAAGGTCTATTGAACTGTGCTGAAGTCCTGAACATTAATATAAATCTGAACCCTATTGAAGTCAATGACAGCTAAATCTTTAAAATCAGTTCTGGACAGTTTTGGTCAAATAGATGGCATGGAGGACTGGATAACTCTCTGGGGGAGGTGCACTAATGCAAAAAAAAAAAGTTAAATTCAGTTTAGCAAAGGGCAGTGTTTTACTATGCCTCTAGAGGCATTAAACCCATGAGCAAAAATTTATTATATTGCAGCTTACCAAATATTACATGTGATGGTGGCATTTGTTCTCTATTTTGGGGTTCCTTTCTTCTATTTTCATCTGGTGGTCCAGCCGATAAATATTTTTTTTTTTCAAAAGAACAAACTTTCCAGCAGATTGTATCAGCTGCAGAGATGAGGCAAACCATTTTCCAATAGCAGGGGTGCTTACAATGATCGGCTTATATAGTCATGGCCAAAAATATTGGCACTCCTGCATTTCTGTCAGATAATGCCCCACTTCACCCAGAAAATTGTTGCACTTACAAATGTTTCGGCATTCTCATGTTTATTTCTTTTGTTTGTATTGGTATGATGCAAAAAGTGGAGAAACAAAAAGCCAAAGCTGTCACATTCCATGAAAACCCCAAAAATGAACTGGACAAAATTATTGGCACCTTCAAATTAATATTTGGTAGCACACCCCTTGAAAAAAATAACTGCAATCAATCACTTCCTGTAACCATTAATGAGTTTCTTACACCTCTCTACTGGAATTTTGGATTACTCTTCTTTTGCCAATTGTCCCAGGTCTCTCAGATTGGAAGAGTTCCTTTTCCCACTGCTGTTTTGAGATCTCTTCACAGGTGCTCTATGGGATTGAGATCTGGACTCATTGCTGGCCAGTTCAGTGCTCTCCAGTGCTTTGTCTGAAACCATTTCTGGGTGCTTTTTGACGTGTGCTTTGGGTCATTGTCCTGCTGTAAGACCCATGACTTCTGAATAAGAAGCAACTTTTTGACACTGGGGCCTACATTGCACCCTAGAATTCTTTGCTAGTCTTCAGATTTCATAATGCCATGCACATGGCCAAGACATGCAGTGCCTGAAGCAGCAAAGCAACCCCACAATATCAGTGAACCTGCGCCATGTTTGATTGTAAGGACTGTATTCTTTTCTTTAAAGGCCTCATTTCATTTTCTGAAAACAGTAGAATGATGGGCTTTACCAAAAAGCTGTAATTTTGTTTTGTCTGTCCACAGCACATTCTTTCAAAAGGATATTGGCTTCCTCAGGTAAGTTTTGGCAAAATTCCAATCTGGCTTTTTTACGTTTCTATGTCAGTAGTGGTGTACTCCTGGGTCTCCTACCATAGCATTCCTTTTAATTCAGACAGCGATGTATAGTGCAAGCTAACACAATTGTACCCTGTGCCTGAAGGTCAGCTAGAATTTGTCTGGAAGTTGATCAAGGTTATTTATTCACCTTTTGAACAATCCTTCATTGTAAACTTTGATCAAGCCTTTCTCTTTCGTCCACGTCCAGGGCTGTAGACTTTTTGACAATGTTGCGCACAATGGACACTGGAACATTAAGATCTGCTAATTGATACAGGTGAGTTTAATTACATATTATAGTAGCATCACAAACTTGGAATGCAATTATTTCCAACAATTTTGAGAAGGTGCCAATAATTTTGTCCATTCCATTTTTGGGTTTTTGCATGGAATGTGTCAGATTTGGCTTTTTGTTTCTCCACTTTTTTGTGTCATACCAATACAAACAAAAGAAATAAACTTGAGAATACCGAAACATTTGTCATTGCAACAATTTTCTGGGCAAAGTTGTGCATTATCTGACAGAAATGCAAGGGTGCTAATATTTTTGGCCATGCCTGTATTTATGTAAAACCTTTATTCCTAAAGGAAAAAAATGTAAGCTGTAACAGCTTATAAAGTTGTAGCTGAAGTTTAGCTTTATTTTAACAATTCTGCTTTCCAAAGGTACCCCATGTGCTTCTTCATCCAGAATGGGGGCACTATAATACAGAAGGTGTGTTACTGGCCAGATCACCAAGTGAAAATAGAGGGGAAAAAGCCTAAAAAAGAAAACTGATGCAGTCACCACATCTAATGATTGATAAGCTGCAATATATAAGAATGATTTCAGGTTTAATGCCTCTGTAATGCTTAACCACTTGTCCTTCAGAGGATTTAGCTCCCTTCCTGACCAGGCCAATTTTTGCAAAACGGCGCTGTGTTATTTTAAGTTTTACTTTAACTGACAATTGCGCGGTCATGCAACACTGCACCCAAACAAAATTTATGTCCTTTTCCCCCCACAAATGGAGCAAACTTTCGGTGGTATTTTATTTTTTGCTCTATAAAAAAAAAGATCGACAATTTTGAGAAAAAAAAAACAAGATTTTTTACTTTTTGCTATTAAACATATCCAGTAAAACTATTTTAAAAATCAAATTTGTCATAAATTTAGGCCAAAATGTATTCTGCTACCTGTCTTTGCTTAAAAAAAAAATCCCAATACTTGTAAATCAATTGGTTCACATTAACGTTATAGCATCTGCAAATGGGGGTATATGTACTGGAATTTTTTTTTTACTAATAATGGCAGCGATTAGCGACTTATAGGGGGACTGTGGCGGGCATTCTGATACTGGGGGGTAACTGACTAGGTGTCACTGACATCCCGAGTGACACCAATACAGTGATCAGTGCTAATAAAAAGCACAGACACTGTACTAATGGCACTGGGCAGGAAGGGGTTAACATGTCTGTCATAAAAGGGTTAATTATGTGCTGTTTTATTATGTGCTGTGTGTGTGCCTTACACTGTAGGCACACTGCTATACAGAGTTATACAAAGCAGTGTGCAGAAGCTGACAGGGGAGAGATCTGTATTGTTTACAAACAGGTCTCTCCCCTGTCAGTGATACACTGTGATCGCTGGGTGCTGGAGGGGAATCACCGGCTGGACCCTAATGTTGTCACTTCCTCTTCCAGTGAAAGCTCTGCTGTTCAACTAACTATAGAGGTTAATTTCAAAAGAGATTTGAATACTTTTAATAGTTGTATATACAAATATATATATATATATATATATATATATATATATATATATATATATTTTTTTTTACAAATAATCCATTATTGCATTAAAGTTGAATTGTAGCTATATTTTTTGCCCTATAGCTTCAGTGAGGTTACTTACCTGTAATCACAAACACAAAATTGCTGTACGGTCCCTTTAAGTTATAGTGTAACAAATATATGTATCCTTTAAAATAATTTCACAACATTCTAATTTACTGGATGTTGTAGACGTTCACTAATTAATAATTTGCTGTTGCATCACCAGCTTATTTTCTGAATTGGTTATATAACATTTTAAAGGGTATCACAACAATGTTGCTTAAAGGGGCAGTGCAGCAATTTTGTGTTTGTGATTTGTGATATAGTATTTTGTATTGGGGTATTTTTGCAAACAGCAGCCTATTTTCTATATTTATATTTGGTGTGGGTGGTACTGAGCATGGAGAGCACACTTTTATTGTACTTACCTGTAATGAAATATGTCCCATGCCATACAGGCTACTGGATCCTGGAGAAATCTACATTGCTGTGCTGCCCCGTCCTCTTCCTGTGGATGAACTTCCAACATTTAGGAGGTTAGCAGCTTTGGGCACCGGGCTGAGCTGCTGTGAAAAAAGCTACTGACAAGAAGCCACCTCCTCCTCTAATGAGAAGTACTGTGATTGTATTTACTGTCTGTAACATGATCTGTGAATAGAGGAGAGTCTGACGAGTCACTGGATTCCCTCTCCTATTCACAGATCATGTTACAGGCAGTAAAACCAATCTAAGAACGTTTTTCAAAGTAGAAGGTGGTGGGTCCTCAATGGGAACTTTTCACAGCAGCTTAACTCAAAGCCGGAAGCTATTAAAGTTCATTCACAGGGAAAGGACAGAGCAGCCCAGCATTGAAGGTTTCTCTAGGATCCAGCAGCCTGCATGGCACGGGGCATCCTTCATTACAGAAAATTTAACTCACTAAAGCTGTGGAACAAAAAATATATAAGCTTTAAATATTGTTGCATCTAAAGAAATGCAATGCAAAGCAGGACAAATACAACCTCCGAGCTATCATCTAAACTGCTCCATTGATATCATAATAAATCTGCTAATCTGCCTACGTCATGCATTTCATGCCACATGCAAAAAAAGACTTGTCTACATGAGTCCTTAGTCAGATGGTCTGATGTCCACTCTCCATATTGAAGGTTCTGATATCAGACAGACAGTCTGGCAACTAGCATTTTCAAAAGAAGGCTAGTAATGGCAGCCCCTGCACTTCTCTCCTAACGGGTGTACCTTAAAGCCCAAATCCAGGGAAAACATTTGTTTGTGATGTTGGCTGTATTTAGGCCTTGTTCACATAGGGAACATAAATCCGTACCCTGTGCGAGAGACGTATTTACCCTCAATGCCCAGGGATGCACAAGTGTTCCATGCATCTACCATGCAAGCAGTCCCATTAATATTTATTGGGATGCACCCACTGCATGGAAACAGCCACCGCTCCCAATTTGACCTCAATGCAGGTACAGGTGCACATACGAAAAGGCCGTGCACCCATATAAATGTCAAATTGGGAGCAGCAACTGTGTTTGTGCAGCTGCTGCATCCCAATAGACATTAATGGGACTGCCTGCACAGGGATGCATGGAACACCTGTACATTCCTGGGCTGTGTGGGTAAACATGGCACTCTCATGGAGTACTCATTGATACACCTCATGTAAATGAAGACTTAGGCTTTAAATTATATGTTTTTTGTGTCTCTCATTTCGAGTTTAGTAATTTTTAAGGAAATGCTCTAAATGAGATTCTCAAATAGAACCTTTATTTTATAATTACAAAAGGACCAGATAAGAGGCCTGATAAGTGTTTCCTGATATATATAAGTGTTCTAAGAAAAAGAAATTCAAGTCATTGTTGGCTAATGAGAACTGAACTGATTATGTATTTTTAAACAATTGTTTAGGAATAATAAATGTACTAATACTTTGAATTATTGTTGTTGCTGTTATTATTTGTTCTTTTTGTCCAAAAAGACTGTGGGTGACTAAGGACCATTACCTTTTTTCTCATTTCCATTAGTTGTCAAGGCTAGGCTGGAATTCAAAATCAAGATCTCTAATTTTCATAATAGTAATACTAATAATAATATCAATAGAAAGAGGCAAGGTTAAAATAACAATAATCATGTTTCCATGTAATTACCCATTTATTCCATTACACTTTATTTTCTTTGCAACTTGTAGTTCTTACTTTCTTATTCAGTATTTCCATTATACATTTCGAAAAATCCCAGATATTCTTTTTTCCGCCTTCTTGTCATTGTGGTCCAACCAGATCATTAAAAGTGCCTGCAATAAAACAAGTAAGAGATAACAAAGGTTCTCTGCACTAATATATATATTTATAAGCAGAATGAACCTTTGTCTGGACCCCGTATAAAAGTGGCTGCTAGGAATGCAAATTGTTCAGATAATCATCATCTCGTTTCTGCTCCTGGTTTAATGATACCACAGTGCTCACAAAGTGCCTTAGGATACACTGCTTGCTTTAAAAGAAACCTCATTGTGAAAGGATCCGTGGTGGTATATTGTGTGTCATGGCAATCCATAAAGAATGCAATTTCCCCTAATTGTCATGAACTGAGAAATATCTTACACAGAACCATCCCTGTAGAATATAGACTTAAGCCGGTATATTAAACCTGACAGTGTGTCCCAATAAAAGTTACAACAATGGCAGAATATTATTTTGTTAGGATTTACAATACATACAGGACATCGAGTAGATGGGTTCAGCGAGATGAGTGTTTTTAGGCTGCACAGCACTATTTTCATGCAAGCTGACTCGTATAAAAAAAGGTTTGTGCAACTGACTTCATTTACTTCTAGAGTTCTCAAATTTGTTCCCTTGGCGGTAATATTGTGCTTGTTGTAGAGAGAGGGAGAGAAACATCCAATATTCTTTACAGATACACATTGGAAACAGGCTATATAGCAAGATACAGAAAATATCTGAATTTTAAATTCTCCCAAAACAGTTGATATTTTCCTTTTGCATACTATAAGTTCTTGTCATATTTCCACATAGTGATTGGATTGTAAGGTCTTATAGGCAGGGCCAACATTGCTATGGTGAGATCTATTCTTCTTTCCTGCCAGCCATTCAAGCATAGACCCTGCCCTTCATATGTCACTTTGTAGGCAAGGCGTAAAGTCAATGGCACTGGTCACAGTCTGGGCAATGTAAAAGACACATTTTTTAATCAAAAATATGGTGTCATATTTCATTGTTTGCAGACTATATTGGATTTTTGTGGCTCTGCACACATAATTCAATGATGTCACTTCTGACATCATTGCTTACTACGTGTGAAATCTGTGAATGATCACAGAGGTCACATGGTACAAGTAGAAATGTATTTATGTAAATTGTTTTTCGTTCATTTTATATTATGAAGAGTGCATCAGGAGCAATGGGAATATCTGAGAACACCCCTATTATACAGGATACAGAAGACACCCAGAAACTATTATGGAGAGATTTCACCACGTTAATCCCCGGTGGATATATGAAGCAGGTGATTCAGCCACAGACCTATAACTTAAAGCAGAATTTTACCCATAACAACTTGATTACATTTTTTTTTCCAGCAAGAAACATACTGTACATACATTCCACATTAATAATTATGCTGTCAAAATAAGTGTGTGCTGTAAGTGTCCTTTCACCCGGAGCAGACCTGTTTAGTGGATCCACTTGCTCAGGATCTCTCCGCTGATCCCAACCAGCAAGTGCTGCTGCAAAGCTCTCCTGAATGGGCGGTCAGATGAAAACGGACCATCTGGATGGGAATTGGATCCCCATCCATCCCTTTTTTGGCGGATGGGATCAGATGTCGGTGGGTGTAAATGAACACGTTTATACCCGCCGCTGCATAGGGGTGGATAGAGGTTCTGATCTGGTCCGCCTGAAAAACAGGCAGGCGAACCCAATTGGAACATCAATGTGAAAGAGCCCTAAGTTGCTTCTAGTATTGCTCCTGTTTCCTCTTACTAGAGGCTGCTATTTTGCTGTAGCCCAGAGCCCCTGAGCAGCAACAATTCTTTAGGCTGTCAGCAGATCAGCCTCTACATTTTTGGCACAGTTCCTAAAAAGATAAAGCAACTGAGCATGTGCAGAGCAGGGAGAACCAGTGTATTACTGGATTTTAAACAATATAGGCACTTATTTTTAATGCTTTACATAGCTATACCTGTAAAAGGGGCCAGCCTTAAGTGATCTAGCAGGACTTATTTTATGAATAAAGTTCCACTTTAAATAGTACATTTATGTGTACAGCCTTATAATATGTCTGAGAAGAGAAAGAGAAGAGAGAAAAGAAAAGAGAAAACAGAAGAGAAATTAGGAATTTGACTCCCTTTTCCAATACATTGCTACTGGGCCATAACAATGCTCAGCAGTCTCAGTGACCAATAGCAAGGAGGGGAAAGTAGAAGGAGGCATGTGGGTAGGTGTAGTGTTGTGTAGTGGCAGTGATGACACAGAGTCCGGTTGCAGATAACTCAAAACTTGTATTGAAGAGTTTACTCATCTACAAACAACTCAAGTGGGAGAGCACCGCACCAAGTAAAACTCACAGACCAGTGCAGAGAGACAGTGGGTAAGATACACCGACAGTGTCTGTTTTCAAAGGGTGGAATGTGGCCTGGCCGGTCTGGTCCCAATTTGAAGGCTTTTGTGTAGAATTGCATGTCCCTACTTGTCAGGAACCTTTCTCTGCTGCTGATCGCTTTCTCTGACAGACAGGTGATCATCCCCACTCTGACCACTTTGCAAAAGCATACCAAAACCTGGGAGCAGGTATATAAATTATTATTATTATTTAGTATTTATAAAGCGACAACAGTTCGCTCAGCACTGTACATTACAATAGGGGACAGTTCATGCGACAGTACAAATCAATACAATGTGATACACGAGGGGTTCGAGGGCCCTGCTCTTTCAAGCTTACAATCTAGGAGGGAGGAGATATAGGTACAGGAGGAAATGGCTGTGGGGGATGGAGTGGTAGGAAGAGTGGAGGAGGTTGGCAATTAGCAAGGGGGGGGTTGGCTTCCTTGAAGAGGTGGGTTTTCAGGGTGCACCTAAAGGAGAGGAGAGTAGGTGATAGTCTGATGGATTGGAGTAGGGAGTTCCAGAGGATGGGTGACACCCTGGAGAAGTCCTGGAGGCGGGCATGGAAGGAGGAGACCAGGGAACTAGAGAGAAGGAGGTCTTGTGAGGAGCGGAGTGTGCGTGTTGGGTGGTATTTGGATATTAGGTTGGTGATGTAGTTTGAGACTGTATGATGGACAGCTTTGTATGTCAATGTTAGCAGTTTGAATTTGATCTGTTGGGCAATCGGGAGCCAGTGGAGGGATTGGCAGAGGGGGTTGGCGGAAACAGAGCGGTTGGTGAGGTGGATGAGTCTGGCTGCCATATTCAGGATTGACTGAAGCGGGGATAACCTGTGGCGAGGCAGGCCAGTGAGGAGGGAGTTGCAGTAATCGAGTCGTGATATGATGAGGGAGTAGATGAGCTGTTTAGTGGTTTCTGGGGTTAGGAACGTGTGGATTTTGGCAATGTTGTGGAGGTGGAGTCTGCATGAGTTTGTTAGTGATTGGACTTGGGGCTAAATGTGTAGTGCTGTGCTGCTCAAGAAACACAAATACATAACATGGCATACATAAAGTCCAAAACACATGTATAAAACTTCAACATAAAAGTCCAAGAGGAAGAAAAGAAGGAAAAAAAATGTATTCCTAAGCCCACAATCCCGGTGCTGTAAATCGTTAAATTGTGTGCATCACTATGGTGACCATATGAAATAGGTGGACTCTCACCTTCATGTATGGACCCGTATAAGAAACAGGTCTACCAGGAATCTCCCCTCCTAATGGGAACTAAATAATGGTCTCTCCTCTATGGATAATCTTCCCTTCATATAGTCACTGTATCCTCCAAAATGAACCCTTTAGCGGTATAGCTGGCTCTGTGGGTAGAAAGGAATTTTGTGCTTTGTCTGTGTTCTGTGTATCTCTTCTACATTGGTGCAGTCATTTCTGCCTCTGTGCAGGAGCTTCCTTAACAAGGCCCCATTCACACTTGCAGAGAGTCTGTGTCTAGGGACAATCACTACATGTGAGAAACCATGATTAGCTGTGGGTACTTATAAAGGCTCTGCTGACCCAAGATGGCCACCTGGGGTCACTTGAGTACAGCGTAGCCAACTGGATTGCTGCCCTTTGGGTCCAGGAAACGGTAAAGAAACCATGTTTCTCCCCTGACATTCCCTCCAGGTTGTGGCACAGTTCCGATCAAGTGCTACCTACACTGGAGAAAGTGGACCACAATTGCCTACAGGCAGGCCTAATTTTTCAACTTAAGAAGCTGGTGAATATCTACATATTAATTCAGTAAAATCTATTATGGTGATAGCTGCCAATAACAAGATATAGCCAATTAATTAAGATTTTCCACAATTTTTTTAACCAAATTTTTTTATGCCAAAACATACACCATCCAAAACTTGGCATATTTTATTATTTTCACAGAGAAGAGAAGGAGTATTTTAAAGGAGTCAGAATTATTTACATTAGACCTGCCAACAATGCATGTTTTTTCTACCTTTTTTAAACAAATCTACTTATCACCATTTTTCCATTTTATTTTTACAGTTAGAGGTTTTATGGTGATGTAAGCTTGAAATACAAGCAATTATTTTGCTAATCTTTATAAATAGTCCCCATAGTGATAATTAAAAATTTTCAAGTGCGCTTAAATATTTCTATTTAATCAGGTGGTCCTTTACTTTCTTAGAGAAGCTACCAAAGTGTATTTGATTGATTATATTACAGATCAAGGGAAATCTCTGATGTTCCCATATCTCTGTTCTGAGACTATGGCAGCATTTACTTGATGAATAATTTAATTCATATCTGAATTAACATTGCATTACTGATGATCCTGTGCTGTTCCCCTGTTGTAAGTTCTCACCATCACATTCTGATAAAATTACTACCTTTTTATATTACAAATATCATGAACTAGTCTACTTTTTTGGTACACATAGTCTTTTGTAGTGTGCCTGTGTTATAAAGACAAAAAAAACCCAGCAAGAACTCTGCACCAGTCCAGTGCAGTACAAGTACCTCAAACAATTTATTGATAAAAAGTGGAATATATATACCCACTTCCATATCGGGCACTTTTACCCCCTTCCTGCCCTGGCCATTTTTCAGGTTTCAGCCCTCTCACACTTTGAATGACAATTGTGCGGTCATACAACATTGTACCCAAACTAAAATTTTATCATTTTCTTCACACAGCTATAGCTTTCTTTTGGTGGTATTTAATCACCACTGGGGTTTTTATTTTTTGCTAAATTAATAAAATATTACTAAGAATTTTGAAAAAAAGCACGTTTTTCTTTGTTTCTGGTATAAAAGTTTGCAAATAAATAAATGCGCTTCATAAATTTAGGCCAAAATGTATTCTACTACATGTCTTTGGTGAAAATAACCCAAATTAGTATTTATTATTTAGTCTGTAGGAAAGTTATAGAGTTCACAAACTATGGGATATACAGTATCTGAAAATTGATCAATCCTGAAATACTGACAGCCAACCTAATTTCTTAAGGTCCAAGAATGTCAGAACAGTACAGATATCCTCCAAATGACCCCTTTTTGCAAAGTAGACAGTCCGACGTATTTCATAACAGGCATGGCGAGTTTTTTGAAGTTGTAATTTATTTGTCAATTTTTCGGAAATGAAGAAGAAAAAAAAATGATTTTCACTATTTTTGTTTACATACTGTCACCAGTGCATCATATAACTCGCATGGCCATGATCAGGGACAATGACTGGTGACAGTACGAAAACTTTTTTTTATAATTTTACTTACATTTTTTTTATTTTTTAATTATTTTTTATTACACTTTTTTCTCTTTTTTAAGATTTTTTTTCATATTTCACTATGACCAAAGTAGCATAATGTTACCATAATAACATTGTACTACTTTGGGGGAGTGATCAGTATTTTTTTTTTTTCTTTACACAATTTGCTTACTGTATAGCAAAGAATTACTTTGCTATAAGCAAGCATTTACCTGAATGAAATCGATTCATTCAGGATTTATTTTTCTTAACTGTGATTTGGCCACAGCTAATCACATGACACAGCTGGGCTTTGATTGGTCCAGCTTGTGCATGTGATCGCTGTGACCATTCACAGCTAGCCACACTTGTATACAATGGATGGCATGAAAGGAAGCCATCTATTGTATACAACTGTCATGTGACCTGCTGTGATTGGTCACAGCAGGTCACATGGTATAAGCAATGGGGCCGGTACACAGATCTGTCATTGGCCGTGTCCAATGTACACGGCCGGTGACAGATCGCACCGCTGTGCGGCTCTGCGGACAGGCAAACTGCGCATGCCTGAAAGGACGCAATATGGCGTCCTCCCGGAGGGACGAGGTGTTTTGCCGAACGCCATCTGGCTATAGGCTGGGTCTGAACCTGATACTTACATAACTGTATAATCATAAGCATAAGTGAAGCATAGGACTGAGATTGTCAGCACCTGCCGGCACCTCCAAAGCCTGGGTAACCAATATACAAGACCTTTGCAATACTATACTACACAAAGCAAACATTCTAATACATTTCAAGGGATATACCCTCTTCTTCAGGGCTCTGATTATACAGTTTTGTGAATATATATATATATATATATATATATATACTTTTTCAATAAATGGTGGTTGAGGTAATGCACTAGACTGATATTTGAAGAGGTCTGTGAAGATGTGAGTGGATCCTTGGCACCATATAATCTTTGACACCATATAGATTGACCAACCAGTAAACTTCCTAGACTATAGGCGTCTCTGCTTCCAGTCAAGTTCCTTCACTATATCCTTTTGACACTTGAGCGCTGACCTGGTGTTTGTTACCATTGTGCCTATGGTCTGTTAATGACATATGAAGATTATCCTACGACTGGTTATAATGTCTTACAAAATGTCCAATTTTGTGATTGTGAATGAAGCTTTAAGTTTGCATACATATTATACATTTTATCATGATCTGCCCAGGATAAAGATGCACATAAAATAAATAAGCTACCCAAAATGCAAACAGAAAACCCACACACAAACCCTCAATTAAGGAAATTAATGTTATTTTTTTCAAGTAAATTAAGAAACAAAAGCAACTCAATAAGCAAAATAAGTTTTAGTGAGATTTTGACAGTAAAACCAATTTGTGGCAGAATGATCTAGCCAGAATGATTGAATATTGAATAGCAGCTGACACAATACTCTGATACTGAGTATAATAACTTATAAAGGTATAAAACTTTGAGCACTGCATTTTATATCCATATATACAACTTTCTCTTCCTTTTAAGCTTTGCACATTGTTTGTTTTGCAAGTTTTTTGATACGCTCATAAGAATTCAAAGTAAAATGAAACCCCCAGATATTAAAGGTCAAATGTTCCAACCAGACTTCTGAAACACCCTTGAGATAAAAATATTATGGTTAGAGATCATCACCATTCTGTATGCAGATTTTTAAGCATGGTTGTCCATGCCTACATTGAGAACTGACAAACATTTGCCCCCCAAAAAACTCCAAAAACATTTAAATGTTTATCCTCTATTATTCTATACACATTATTTCACTGCAGCGGATATTGAGGTGAGGATTGCCACCAGGATGAGACACCATTTATATATCCTCAGACAGGTAACACTGAGGATTGATTAGGTTTTTGCCTTTATCTACATTTTGATTTGAGACAATTTATTATCAGGGTGCCCTAGTACTGGTTCTTCCTCTGAGCAATTTCTAATAAGATTAGCTTCAGCAAACTTTAAAGACCAGCCTGCAATTAGGTTGATGCTGCTGCCTACTGTCAATGCTAACAGTGAGGTATCCTTCCTACCACCTATGTCTACTGAGACCGTTGGGCATCTATCACATACTGTAGTGTGGTTCCAGGATTAACCTTTTGAATGTTCAAGCTCACAGGCAAGATTTCTACAGCCAACTGAGGCAAAACTTCATCTTCACCCTCTCTCATATCGAGAAGTTTTTGTTCCCTCTTGCTTTGCCCCTGTGTCCACCTTGTCCCTCTATGGGTTTCTGCACACCTTTGGCCAAATCATGTCTATTTATCAATGGTTCATCGTTTCATCCTGGGGAAGCAGTGTTTTCTGTGAAATGCATCAAAGGGGGAAGACACTCTGCCAGTTTTTTCGGCCCTCTATTTTTGAGCAATATACAGATAAGGTACAATGGAAATTTTGCCATGTCACTACTTGGGAAAGGGCATTTTTCAACGTATAACTACATTTGTTATAATTTTAGGATATTCACTCTTAATTAACAAACTAAATTGTGATGGACCTCATTCAGAAGTATAGGACAGAGATGAATAAACAACTGAAAGTCCATTCCTATGGACCTTGCTCTGTGTGGTCCTTTGAATATTGTCCAGTCTGTTTCTGTATTCTGGTGTACAGATTTCATTTAGGGATAACTTAATATTAAATTCAGCGGTCAGGAGGATCATAGATAGTGGTACGTTATACCTGTTAGCAATATATGCACTGTACATACACAATGCTTACTATGAATGCATGCTATTTTCTTGTAACTTCTTTAATTTTAAAAACAAGGACAACATTACAACATATACAAATATTTCATCACCATACATGGTATTTGGATCATACAACAAGTGTGATTTCTGCACTGCAAGGCCACAATATATTCAAGCTTGACCATTTTGTGTTCATTGGTTGGATGCTGGTTTTTAATGTATATAAATTATCATTGCCTCACCTTTCCTACATCAGAGTGGTTCTATGAAGCCACCCTTTTGTGCATGCTCCTATGATTGGAATACGGAGCAGAATGCAGAGGCAGATTGAGGGGGCAGTGATTGACAAGCAGCTTCAGAGCCATTGCTTGGACGTGAATAACGTCCTTTGGAGGATGTACAAAGGGCAACATCTTGTGAGTGTGTGTGTGTGGTCCTGGCAGCATGACGCCATGGACAATTATTTTGTTTCGGGGTGCTAGCACACTAGCACAAAAAATGATGGGACATGCAGTCCGGAGAGCTGTACTTGCTGAAGTCATAAGTGCATGCTTTACCACACAGAATTTTGTGGCAATGGGGCAGAGGAACCTGCAAGATGTTGTGCAAATATGCAAAAAAGTAAGTGGTTTGGAATGTTGTGGGAAGGAATACTTTATTCAGTTGTATACAGTTAATATATACAGATGTGTTATAAAAGATGAAGCTTTAATATTACATTGCCTAGCCTTTAATAACTCTCTCTCACTGCCCACCTTTTCATTTTTTTTTTTTGTTCATTTATTTAATTATTTATTTATTTTTACCCTAACTTGTTTTGTGATTTAAATGTAATTTTTTTGTCACAATAAATTTTAACAAATTGCATGTTAAAATTTGCACTGCAGGGATAGTAGAAAAAAAAATTAACCAGGAGTATTTTGATTACTACGTACATGGTAAAAATACATGCCTCAAAGAAGACGGTTTAAAAGGATGTCAGTGTCATAACATGTAACCATAACAGCAGGCAATAAATAAAGTATTTGGAAAAATATAATTAATTGATACAAAAAAAAAAATTGTGTGAATAAAATCAGCACATACACTAAACACAGACAATTCAAATCAATAGCAAATCAAGAAATATTTTAGACCAGGATTTCTCAACCAGGGTTTTATGGAACCCTAATGTTCCTTTACAGATTGCTAGGGGTTCACTGAGCAATGAGCAATTTCTGCCTCTCAGATACGTTCCCAGTGACACCAGTGCAGCACTCAAACTCCATGCCAGTTCTCTCTGTAATTTGTATAATAAGCAATAACATCATCCTGCCTATGCCCAGAATGGTGCACACAGAATGTGACCATCTTTGGGCCACCCAGGTATCACCCAGGTATCATGGTGAGAGGTCTACAAAGGGATGCCTGACCACTGAAAAAAGGGCAAAAAGCATTTCCATAGAAGCCAAAATCATCTAATTAGGACATTTGAAAACAAAAACATCTCATGACATCATGCAATAGTCAAAAGTAGAACAAAATTAATAAAAATTAAAAACGAATTAAAAAGTGATAGACTAATATCATACATTTTAGTTATTTTGGTGGAACCTAGGTATACTATTATCTGAGTATTAACTATTACTACATAGTTACATGTAACTTTATAATACCAATGAAAGGAATACGGGTCCCTCAGCAAAATATGTTTTTACACACACTAAAATAACTGTTTGTTAAAGCCAGATGGCATATTAGCATTTATTTCATAAATTTATTTTGTTTTCCTTTGGATGATATGTCTGTTAAAATCTCACCCTCTCCTATTTGGATAAATCCTATCAAGAGCAACAAACCAAAGTCCATCAGTTCTATAATTATGGTGGAATGCATTACCATTCACCATGGCTTAAGGATGGTAAAAAAAGACACTTTTATAAAAGAGATTTGGTTTTGCCTATGTATGAGTCACTGCATGAACAATTAAGAGGGTATATGACATCAATCCTTTGCCAATTTGTAAAGTATCTAGGGCTGTATAGTTGCCTATTTGGGAGCATAAGGTTTTTATGTGTACAAAAAACAGTAAAAACATTTGAAAGTGGCAAGCCTATTACTCTAGTGTTTGTTCAAAACTAGTATAAAATCACTAGGTAAAGTAAGTTTTAGGAAGAAAAACCTTTCTTGCATATAAGATTAGGTGTATTATAGGTGTATTATAAAAACATTTTTACACAGATTTATATTTTTGTAAAGGATGAGTTTTAGGAGTTTTTTTTTTTTCATTCAGTCAGCAGTTCAGCTCAGTGGCAAGCAGAGATGTCTGTGTATAGATCAGACAGTGACAGTTCTGATGCAGAGAAGCTGATGCGATTCCAGTGTGGCAATCGGTGTCACTGCTGTACTGAATGTGTGTGCAGAGTCCCACAGCAGTAGTAGTATTACGTATTACATTCAAAATATTAACGAATTAGTTAAGTTAATTATTTAACATATAAAACCATCCAGAACTCGGCCCTAGCTACATCACTAACTTAGCCTCAAAATACCAACCTAATCGTTCTCTTTGTTCCTCCCAAGACCTCCTGCTCTCTTGCTCCCGAGTGCTGCTGCCGATTTGCTTCCACACAGCCTACAGTGTCAGCCTCTCCCCCACCCCCGCTATATGTCCCGGGCTCCACTTGCCCATCTGCGGGCCCGAGACTGGCTCGGCGGGTGCCGTGGGAGTGGGTATAGGGGAGGGAGGAGGAGACCAGACACATCCGCTCCCCTCCCCTTCTTCTCCTGATCCGGCGTCACTTGCGGATCCCCGTTCAATAGATTCCCAGTCATTGAGGCCGGGAAAGAATGTAATGTGGTGCGATGCGCACTGCATTACATTCAGTGTAGTACAGGGGAGACATGTAGGGTATTTTAGACCCTGCAAGTCTCAAAAAAGAGAACTTGTCACCAAAAATCATCACATAGGGGACTTTTTGTCCCGTATGTGATTAAGAAAAAAAAAAGTTATTATTTTTTTTTTTAATGGAAGTTACACCCAAGCATATAACACCCCCAAATTTTTCAAGGCCCTCCCACCCCACATATGTACGCATGCACAAACGTAAAATCACATACTTGGGCGCCTACACATGAAAACATTGATTGCAATACACATGTTACATATCGCCGTGCATGCCAGAGTGCGAGCAATAATTTCAGCACCAGACCTCCTTTGTACATTATACTGGTGACCTATAAGAGGCTTTAAACGTTGCCTATAGAAAATATAGGGTACTAAAGTTTGTTGCTGTTTCACGAGCACACACAGATTTAAGGTTTGACATGTTGGATATCTATTTACTCGCTGCAACCTCTTCTTTTATATTTTACAAAAAAAATGGATAATTTATTGCTGTTTGTGCCCTAAAATTAACTCAAGTGTATTTGTTACTGAAATTTTGTGTTAATATCACGTGACATAAAAAATCGGAACTATCGCTATTTTATTCTCTAGGATCTCTGCTTTCACAAAATATATCATGTTTGGGGGTTTTATGTCATCTTCAGGCCCGACACTCCCCTCTCCTGATGAGCAGCCAATCGGTGCTCACTACACTGCAAGGTGTCTCCCCTCCATGCTAGTTACTGGGTGCAGTGCTGGAGACAGGCAGACAGGCATGGAAGGGAGGAGGAGATAAATAGCACAATGTTAAAAATATTCAACGTTTAAGTCGCTATAAAGCCCCTTTTGTTTTTAAAAGCCCCGGACATTACTTAAAGCAGATTTAAATACAGTTTTGGTTAAAATGTATGTTTTTTTTTATCAGAACAAATAGATTTTCATGAGGGACAAGTAGATTGGGCACCGATTTAGTCCCTGGACAAGTAGTTTTTTCAAAAATTTCCACACCCCTGGATTGAGTTTGAGGAAGTGGTGTGACATCCAGACTGATATGTCTGTTAGAAAGTTTGTGATGCATGAGGAGACTGAAAAAGAGAGCTGAGGGGTAGAGAGATAAATTTAGATGTCGCCAGTGTAGAGATGGTATTGGAAGCCATGAGATTCTATTAATTGACCCAGGGAGGAGGTGTAGATCGAGAATAGGAGAGGTCCAAGAACAGAATCTTGGGGGACCCGACAGAGAATGGAAAAGGAGAGCAGGAAGTAAAATTGTAAGTAATATTAAAGGTGCGGGTGGATAAGCAAAATGAGATCCAGTGAAGAGTACAGTCATGGAGACTAAAGGCATGGAGTTTTTTGAGGAGGAAGTGGTCCACTGTGTCAAAGGCATCAGAGAAGTCCAGGAGTAGGAGTACAGAATAGTATCCATTGGATTGAGTAGGAGTACAGAATAGTATCCATTGGATTTAGCAATTAGCAGATTATTTGTGAATTTTAGAAGAGCAGTTTCTGCGGAGTGCTAAGGAAATTCAGACTGAGGGGAATCAGTGAGGTGGTTGCTCATTCGGTTGTAGACTAGATGTTCAAGAATAAAAAAGGGAGCAAGGAGACGGGGCGTAGGTTGTTAAGATTGGTGGGGTCCAGTTAGGTATGGGGTGACTAGTGCATGTTTTACAGAGTTGGGGAAGATGCCAGAAGACAGGGAGAGATTGAACATGTGAGAGTGTAGGATAGAGCCAGAGGGTGACTAGCATTTGCGAGGGAGACAGGGTCCAGGAGGCAGATGGTTAAGTAAATGTTAGAAAAAGTTTAGCAACTTTGTCTATACTGGTGGGGTTGAATGAGGGAAGTGAATTGTGGGCATTCCAAAGCGCACAAGAGATGGGGAGTCTAGTTTTGGGAAGAAAGGGAATGGAAACTAAATTGTGTGGATTGTGCCAGAGGGTGCAGGGCAATGGGTGCATTGTGTACAGGTAAATGATGGAGGCGATGGAGGTTTGGATATATATCTTTAGAGGTTAGGAGAATCAATATCAGAATTGTGAGGGAGATAATTTGGGAGTACAATATATTTATATTGGGGCATACCCAAGTGTCCTGGAGGTTTTAGCAGGAGCAGGAGTTGGTGAGTGCAATAAGAGGGAGAGGACAGAAGCGAGGGTGATATATATGCTGTGGGGTGGAGAAGAGGGGTGAAGAAAAGAGAGTTTAAGGAGAGAGGACACAACTGTCAGAAGGAGTGGTAGAGACCGCATGTTACAGAGTAGGAGAGCTGAAACAGTAAACAAGGTCACCTGCAGTCTGTTTTTCAAGTATTTTCCTGTGTACTTTTGTTTCGAGCAATTGCTGAAGTGCAGAGCTTGAAGTGCTCTATTTAAAGAAATATCCTCCCACTTCTAGAAAGTACCCCAGGATATCTTGCCACCTCTTCTGTAGGAAGAGGTCCTCGAAGGTACAAAAATATGGTAAAATCAAGTAATAAACAAAGAAACATATTCTAATTGAATTTTACTAGTATTGATTTTATCTTACAATTAATCAACTGTTCACCAAAATGGACATCATGTATTGCTGGTTATATTTCAGCTACAATTCATACTATTACTGGGACTTTGTTTTTATTGAAAATAATATAGCTTAAGTAACTTTTTTGTCTGTAAATCAATTTATTTATGCAATTAGAAACTAATTTGCACTTTTTGCAACAAAAATATCATTTTGTGTAGATAAGTTCCATTATGTGAGTAACAGTTAATGTCTTTATATTTTGTAGAGCTCAAGTGCAGAGCATGATAGAAAGCATAGGATAGTGGAGCAAATACCACATGAGTCAAGTCTTCAGTTAAGAACTCAAACATATGCAGTCCACTCAAGTGGACACGTGAAGAACTCTTTGGAAAATGAATGTTAAAAAAAATGAAGTTCAACTTTTTCTTTTCATTCCCAAAAAGTAATAAAAACATTGAGGAAATAAATTCCAACTGTGGCTTTCATAAGTCATGTATGGAAGGCTTAAATCATATAGTGTTGCTGGAAGAGGAAGTTAGGAGAAATCTCCGCAGTTGGGACATAGAAAGCAAGTTCCACCCTTCTCTCTACTCTGCAATGTGATTTTAATTGTGTCATGTTGGAAAGACTTCCTTTTACACAGTGTCCCATTGGGAGAAGAACAGGTAGAGACAGGAAATACCCCCAATGGGCACACCAACAGAAATAAAGAATTAAAGAGATCATTCCCTTTCCAAGTCCATTCAAAACAACAAAAAACATAAATTGGCCAGAGCTGGGCTTTCATTTTTGGTTCACCCTACAGAACATATTTTCATGCAGACCCTCATATCTAGTGCGGTTTTAGTTTTCTAACATATACAACATATTGAAAATGCAATGCACATCACAAAAGAGAACTACTGGGAAAATGGTCATACTCTGAATAAGTGTTTTAAGTGTATATGCTAATGTAAATCACACAGTACTTAAGAAATCCCATTTCAATTGGCCCTATAAATCCAAAGGATACTTTACATTATGTCATTTTTACACAGTCTCCAGGGATAATCTTAATGGAGAAATAGCGCTTTTTCAACACTTGTATAAAGCTTTTAGTATCCAGTTTCAGCTGTGATGTTAAAAATCACTCTACCACATGGTCTTTTTCTTTTAGTTTAATTTCCCTTCTTGACATTCTACACAGTGCTGAGCAAGACTGTCTAACTCTGCGTGATATAATGCTCGGCGCTGACCTCCCGCTTCTGCACATTTTTTGAATTAAATGTCAGTTACCCTGCACACACTGCTAAGAATACATAGCTCAAGGAGAAATTATCATAAGTATCCAAACGGATTATTTTCCCTGCACAGACGTATTTTACCGATAATGGTCTAAACAAATGTCCTCAAGGCTCCTTAATTTATCTTTGTAATTTAGTAAAGAAGTAAGTAGAAAAAAGTTACTAATTAGCATACTTCATTAAAGGTTTGAATTTTTATTGAAGGTCAGCCTCACCCAAATTATTGCCTGGTTGGTAAATCTCTCAGGATCACCATGTTTGCTATGGTTCCTAGTTTCACCTAGTTACATGTCATGACTGTTATAAAAGTAAATATAGTTTTCATGGAGTTTGTTTTGTTAGCTTTGGAAGAGCTGGGTAAAGTAATACTCTGAAAGAGTTTGTTGATAAAAAAGAAAAACTGTCAGTAAGGTGCTGAAGTAATAAGTTCACCTTTTCATGAATAATGAAATGGTGAACCAACTCTAAGGGCTCGTTCAAAATGCACTGGATGTGCAATCTGCTGCAGTTGTCAATATAATCCTAATGACACACCAAATGCAGTGCATTTGCCTGTACTGGATCACATGGTAACACAGCACCATGTGATGTGGTTACAACTGTGTTTTTAAAAGTAGTGCATGCACTACTTTTGGTGCGATCCAGTGTGATTTCAGCCTATTCAAATAAATAAAATGAAAATTGCATTGCATTGAATTGCACAGGAATGCTGAAAGAAGTGTTTCTTTCATCTTGGACACCTTACCAAAAGAAGCATCAGATGCACCTTTGATTGGCCAGCACTTGCAAAATTTCTCCCCATCTGTATGCTTTGCTTTTTAAAAAAAAATTTACTTTATACTTATGTTTTTCCAAATCTTCCACAGAATTGCATGATTCTGTGTCATTATACTATGAATGAAATGTGTTATGGTAACACCCTCTCAGTGGGTGAGCTCATGAATGCACTGACAGCATCTAATCAGTCTTCTGGGCTGAGTGATGCTGGACTTCATTCAACCCAGGATACTAATGACACTTTAAGGTTTTTTATTTTTTTATTAAAGCTGGAGAGTGCAAAATCAGGTACACTTCTGCATAAACACCAATCAGCTTCCAGGTTTTATTGCCAAAGCTTAATTGAACAAGCTGAGAATAGAAGCTGATTGGTTTCTATGCAGAAGTGAGCCTGATTTCGCACTCTCCAGCTTTAGTAAATAAATCTCTTTGTGGCAAATAAGAACTGCAAGAAGGGGGGGAGGACAGCTCTAGACTAAAAATTAGTATTGCAGCCAGACCCACATTTTTGTTTTTAACATCAGCTGGTCTATTTTAAATAGAAAACATTTTCCTGGAGTTGGGTTTAAAGAGTTAATGCTACTGGAATTGCTATATTAACCTCCCTAGCAGTATGATTATGTCCATATTTCTGTGCTCACAGCGGTACATTTTTTTGCATGGAAATATGTCGTTTTTTTAATGTAGGCCTGTAATTTTTAGGGATAACTCACTAAAATCTGTCCAAACAAGAGTCTAGTAAACATCCCATGTAGGATAAAACTTGAAACACAAAATCATAAATTATAATATAATAAATACTCATAAAAAATAATAATATAATAATAATAAATTTAATTCAATAATATAATCAAAACAAAAACACTGAAATTTGAAATATAGTGCCAAGTTCGCACATCGTTGAGCAAAGTCGCAGAATCGTTTTCAGTGTCTGATGACGAATTTCCCCACAAATTATTATCACTCAATTCTGCAAGTGGTTCTGATTTACAATCGCTGTATTCTAGCTGGTCTAAAACCACTTTTGAGCTAAAGTAACACTTTTTGGACACCATGGACTTTTCCAAGTTTCCAGGCAGAAAGAACAGTAAAAATGCAGGCAGGGCACAGGACAAAGCAGTAGGGGCAAAATGTATGTGAAATGCTTTGAAAAAATAATGTTTTACTATGTGATTTTAGTGTATTAGTGAATGTCAGTTTTTAAAATTTCCCTCCGGTTCCGGCCCCCATACGTCCCGACGCTCGCAGGGACCGGAACCCGGAAGACGGATGCCAGCTTCGGCCGGAGGAGACGGCCGAGGATACATCGCGGGAGCGCAGTACAAGGTAAGTGCTGCAGGGAATCCCTGAGCAACGCTGCATGGTATTCCCGAGTGTAGCTCGGGGTTACCGCTTTTGGTGCTGAAACTTTACCCCGAGCTACACTCGGGAATACCGCCAGGGAAGTTAAACCTATACACCTTTATTACTATCCACTAAAAAGGTTTATATTTTATATAGACCCTTTTAAAGGACTGAAAGTAAGCAGTATATGTTTTATTTAGTCATTGCATTGGCATTACCTCTTAAGCACCTTACTGAAATTGTAATAATTAGAAGTTGTGACTTTACTACCAGATGATAAAATGTATGGATTTTTGATTGGAAAGCTGCATTTTTTCTCTTTGTTTAAGTTTTTTATTTCTGATTGTGCCCCCTATTTGAGATATTCCTCCTGAATTTCTATTCCTGTCATAGCTGGATATGGAATAAAAATTTAAAGTAAGATATAGGCAGCATTGAAAATCTGAAAAAAAAGTATAGGCAGAGGGCATTGGGCCCAGAATTGGTTTATTGTAAAGATAAGTCCATACTGTACTCTAAAATGACTCTGGCTAGGCAGCTCTCTAACATGAAGGTGCCTTGAAGGTGCCTTAGGTAAACAGTGGTAGGTGTATAGAAAACAAGACCACCACACCAAAGGTTTAGGAGTCTAAAGCTGGGTATACAAGGATTGTTTTTTCATTCAAACAGCAGGTTGTATGAAGAAAAAAAACCTCACAGATTCCCGCATTCCCACAATCAGTGTGGATAGAGGGATCTCTCATGCTGAGCTTTTGTACTCTGACAGTGGGGACTGTCCCCTGTCAGAATACACAGATTAGAACTGTTGTCATTGGCTGCATGCACTGATCAAATTTCAGGCAGGACCATTTGACAGAAACCTGCTGAATCAGACAAATTTCAGTATGTTTATACTGAGCTTTAGAGTGTTATTCTGTTGTAAACGTCTGCAGCAGGTCATGTAGTAGCTCACGTAAGCTACTAAACATGCTTGTGAAATAAAGAAATCAGCTTCTCCTGTGGAATTAACTTTCTATGAACTTGCAGTACAACATGCAGTTTAAGCCCTGATAAAGAGGAAACTCCATAGAACCCAAAATGTGTTGTTACCTATTGTTGTGTTTGGACTTATGGACTTATAGGGTGATATACATATCATTGGATTCCTAAAACTTTGGTGTGGTACTCTTCCTTTTTTCCTATACAATTCAGCTAAAAAAAAGAAAAAAAACTGGCAAAGATTTTTAACCTTTCCCCATTGTACAAAAAAGTTTTTTGCAAGTACAGGAGGGAAAATCCCCCTAACAGAGACACAGATAGTAATAAAAGAGGATTTATGTTCACCTGAAGAGGATCAAAACATTTTAATATTCAATTTTCCATCTTGTATTCACAATTCAAGTCCTGAACAGTTGTTCTCTTGAGATCTGATGAAGGGAGCAAAACATAGCTCCCAGAACTAGTGTATTTTAATATTTCATGTGGCACTTCAATCTTCTGATCTAACTATTACACTCACATCCTGAGGTCTCCATGAGGTTTCCTTGGTGTATGGAAGTAGCCCACATATTACCCCGATGCCCTATTGGGACAGCATGAGAAAAATGTTACCAAAACCAATCACGTACCAGATAACATCCACCTAAGGTTCCAGCGCCATCAAACACACTACTTTATGCAAATAAAACTTGATAAAGGTTTTAACTCTTTCTTATGATATTGAAAAATGCACTGTGGCCAAAACTGGAACTAGGCAAATAGCTGGGGGACTTGGCCTTCAGAAACTGGCAGCTTCAAGGTGGATCGAGGTACAAGCCACTGCAGAGAAAAAAACCTTCCATTGAAGTATCAGAGATGCAAAAATAGACAAAAATATAATTTATAGTCTGAAATGACCTTTTTCTAAAGTTTATGTATAGTCAAGACATTGTTTTTCCTAATTTTGGGTAAAGTAGAAAAGGATTAAAACCATTATCAGTTTTTGTGTCCTGCTGGAGAAATTTCCCATCAGTTTTTGTCCTGGATACACAAAAAGAAATGAGAGGAAATCTACTTTGAAGTATGCTCTAACCATTTTTTAGCTATACTTCTGTTGTGGGTCACAGGAGTACCTTACTTTCGTTCTCCAGTAACCCAGAGTCAGACTATAGCAGGCTATTGCCCCCTATAAACTGACTAAGCAGAGCCGCTCCAGGCACTGGAAGGATCCCAACAATATTGTCAGGATCCACCCAGCTAAATCATTGACATCTGGCTCCACCTCTCATCACATGGCTGAGAGCTGGAGCCAGCTGCATCTGCCCAGCACTCCAGTGAGCACTAGAGGAGCAGAGTAGAGATTGGTAATTGACAGTCACTGCTCTTCACTTAGACCAAGAACTGAGTGATCAGTGGTCATGTGATCGCTCAGTTCATATTTATTTTATTTTAAACCCCCTGCTTCTCTTACAAAAGTGAAGGAAATTTTCATCTTTGACAGTTGCCCCTAAAACATTTGTCCACATTAAATGAATTACCTTTACCTCAGTGGTCACACACCAAACAAATCAAATGGTGAATCTTCCCAATTTGTTGCCCACCAATGTAAGGGGCTACTTCTCTACTAACCACCAATATATGGAAGCAGGATACTAACAATATGAGCACTGGAGGAGCAGAGTAGAGATTGGTAATTGACAGTCACTGCTCTTCACTTAGACCAAGAACTGAGTGATCAGTGGTCATGTGATCGCTCAGTTCATATTTATTTTATTTTAAACCCCATGCTTCTCTTACAAAAGTAAAGGAAATTTTCATCTTTGACAGTTGTCAGTAAAACATTTGTCCCCATTAAATGAATTACCTTTACCTCAGTGGTCACACACCAAACAAATCGTATGGTGAATCTTCCCAATTTGTTGCCCATCAATGTAAGGGGCTACATCTCTACTAACCACCAATATATGGAAGCAGGACACTAAAAATATTATTAGGGTACTTTTCTATTTTCTTCCAAAGTTTGGGGGAATTTCTCCACTGACTACAAATGCAAGGCAGGCTGGTTGCCAATCCATGGAGACATGTTTCCAATGACCACGAATATAAGGGTGCACAACACTGACCACTCTGCACAGTGAATACCCAAGACATACCCATTGCTGCATTCTGCAGTATCTACAGAACATTACATATTCCTGACTGCTGAACTGCCTGTGTTTCTCTTGTATCCCTTTGTATTTTTTTCATTTCATGAGTATTACTGGAAAGGAATTCATCACATCAAAAGAGGGGAATGTTATAAAAAGATCTGCTGCAGGTGTCAAAAATATTAAATATGCCACCAGCTGCACCATCAACTACTCCGATAATAGCTCACACTAAGCATTGCAAAGCTACATTCCACAGATACAGCTGCATAGCAACAAGAATAAGCTGAATAATTACCATAGTATAGAATGGGTAAATAATGCAGGTAAATAAATATGATTTAAAAGCTAATTCTAACCAGAAAAGAAAACAGTAGGGATAATTGACTCTCTTGACTGTACCTCTGCTCACAGCAATTGAAGGCAAACTATTATAAAAAAAGACACAGAAAGCTGGGCATTGTCATAGGGGACATGTACCAATGTAAACTCGGTTTTAAAAAATATCCTACAGTGGGAGAGGGTCTTTTCGTGTGGCTTCAATGTTGACAATGAAAATACACAAATCCTTCAAATACATGCTTAGGGGATTCCCTAAATCTATATGTGGTGTCACAGAGCAGTACAATTTTTCTTTTACAATCAACTTAGCTTACATACAACAGCAGCATCCCAATCTGTTTCATTTTCAGTTGCTTTAGTACCAACATGCTTTTTAATTTTTTTTTGCACACAGTAAACATTTGCTTTGACCTGCAGATAGAAATTGGCCAGAAGATCACCGTGGCTGTTCTTGTTCTCAAAACTGGTGAGCTGTTGGCCAATTTCTATTATGTACTTATTCCCAATAAAGAGACTAAGTATGATACGGCAGTGTAAACCTGGCCAGCAACAGAACAATTTTAAGGCAGGGATTTGGCTGAACTGTACTAAAGATAACGTTTACAGGCAGATGTTTTAATAAAGGATTTGGGAGACCGTAGAAGACATAGCAATGTACGATTGGCCAGCAACACCTTTTATTAGGGATAATGGGCTTAGCTGGTGTATGCCTAACTTTTATGATGTGCTATCATATGAGGTGGTTTAACTGCACACTATTCTCTTATTTACTTATTTTTTTCCTTTCATACAATGCAAGGGGTGATGCAAACAAAAACAGTGTAAAGGTGTTCTATGGTCATGCCATACACTTTCATTTTTATAACATCAGAATTTTAATAGTAATACAAATAATAGTTATTATTGACATTTCAATATAAGCTTACTTGAAAAATCTCCTTCCATGTTGTGAAACCTGCCTGTCTGCTGACCATCTCTTTCCACAACGTCCTCGATTACCTGCATGCTTTGCAGTTCCTCCTCTGCTGTTTAGTTTCAGTGTCTAAGGCAGCAATGGGCAAACTACGGCCCGCGGGCCGTATACGGCCCGGCGGACCTTTTAATCCGGCCCGCGGAGCGTGGCAAACATTGGCTGTCAGGATGTAGGCGGGGCAGCGTGACGAACTCCTCTCCTCTCACAGTCCGCCCTGAAGACCAGAACGGCGCGGGAACACGGCGAGAGGAACGCGCGGAACAAAGGTAAGTGAATTGACACAATATGGGGAAGGAATTACTATAGGGGGGATGAATTACTATAGGGGGGATGAATTACTATATGGGGGATGAATTACTATGGGGGATGAATTACTATATGGGGGATGAATTACTATGGGGGATGAATTACTATATGGGGGATGAATTACTATGGGGGAATGAATTACTATATGGGGGATGAATTACTATGGGGGATGAATTACTATGGGGGATGAATTACTATATGGGGGATTAATTACTATAGGGGGGATGAATTACTATATGGGGGATGAATTACTATGGGGGATGAATTACTATATGGGGGATGAATTACTATGGGGGATGAATTACTATGGGGGATGAATTACTATATGGGGGATGAATTACTATGGGGGATGAATTACTATATGGGGGATGAATTACTATGGGGGATGAATTACTATGGGGGATGAATTACTATATGGGGGATTAATTACTATAGGGGGGATGAATTACTATATGGGGGATGAATTACTATGGGGGATGAATTACTATATGGGGGATGAATTACCATGGGGGATGAATTACTATGGGGGATGAATTACTATATGGGGGATTAATTACTATGCTTACTATGGGGGAATATTACTATACTTACTATGGATGGCATGGTAGTGGCTGGGCCGGCCAGCAGCTAGTCCGGCCCCTGGGTCCAATATATGAACCCATTGCGGCCCTCAAGTCAAAAAGTGTGCCCACCCCTGGTCTAAGGACTACATATTCCATGGTATCTTGCCTGCACTGATTCTGCCTCCAGAAGTTCTTCCTCTCAGCACCTCTCTATTCCATAAGGCAGGCTCTGTGAAATGTGTTACACAGCAGTGCATACTTACAGGACATAGTGACTACGTGGAACAGAATTCAAGAAAGTAAATGTGTGGGATCTTCATAAGGTAAGTTTACAAACATCAAGATTGTTCAGATTTTTAAGAGTAGGCTAGAAAGTGATGGCAAGCCCATATATTTAAAAAATAACAAACATATCTTATCCACTTGCTGACCACAATACATTTACTGTTAATACTTTACGGTTAGCAAATGGTTTACCGGGGTTATGGCTGAAAGCAGTCATAACCGCAGTAATTTTTTCCCAGCTGGTGACTGTCTTTCTCATGAAAGCAGTCATGGCTAATGAGTCACTTGATCGCTTTCAGATTCTACGGGCCTCTGAAATGTTCTGATGGATCAAGCATCTAACTACAGAGGCGATCAGAATCTAGATCATCTCTGATTGCCTCTATGGCTTTGAAGAACCAGAGCAACGTCACTTCCAGTTCCGGCGCCTTGTAAACAAGACCATTTTTAAAACATTTTTTTAAAGCAAAAGATCAATTTTTTTAATCATTTGCTTTTAGACGTACAGGAGAGATTTGGGGTCCTACTTGCACCAGATGACTCCATAAAGAGGAACTGTCATCCCTTATTTGTATTGCAAGGGATGTTTACATTCCTTGTAATAGCAATAAAAGTGCTTAAAAAAATTAAAGGGACAGTGCAAATATAAAAAATACAATAAATTAAAAAAAAAGTGCCCTCATCCCTCCGTGTTTGTGCACAGAAGCGAACGTTTATTTAGGCCATGCCCACATATGTAAACGATGTTCAAATCACACATGTGAGGTATTGCCATGAATGTCAAAGCGAGAGCAATAAATCTAGTGCTAGACCTCCTCTGTAACTCTAAACAGGTAACCTCTAATCATTTTTAAAGCATCACCTATAGAGATTTTTAAGTATCGTAGTTTGTCACCATTCCATGAGCGTGCATAATTTTAAATTGTGACATGTTAGGCGTAACACATCTTTTATATTTTACCAAGAACTGGTATTTTTCCCCAAAGAATTGAGTTTGAAATCCCGCTGCGCAAATACCGTGTGACAAAATATTGCAACGGTTGCCATTTTATTCTCTAGAGTCTCTGCAAAAAAAATATATGTATGTATGTAATATATGTATATTATATATATACTGCTATAAAAAAATAAAGGAACACTTTTTAATCAGAGTATAGCATCAAGTCAATTAATCTCCTGGGATATTGATCTGGTTAGTTAGGTAGCAGAGGGGATTGTTAATCAGTTTCAGCTGCTTTGGTGTTGACTAAATTAACAACAGGTGCACAAGATGGACAAAAATGAGATGACCCCCCCAAAACTAGAAATGTTTTTACAGGTGGAAGTCAGTGACATTTTTTTCCCTACTCATCTTTTCTGACTGTTTTTCACTAGTTTTGCATTTGGCTAGGATCAGTGGCACAACTGGTGGCATGAGGTGATACCTGGACCCTACAGAGGTTGCACAGGCGGTACGACTCCTCTAGGATGATACATCAAAATGTACCGTTGCCATAAAGTTTGCTGTGTCTCCCAGCATAATTACTCAAGAGCATGGAGGAGATTCCAGGAAACAGGCAGTTACTCTAGGAGAGCTGGACAGTGTCATAGAAGGTCCTTAACAAGTAGTGGTGAATCCTAAAGGAATAAATATAGAATTTGATTTGAACTGCTTTATTTCGGATTATTAAGTATGGTTAGGTAGGAGATCCATAGGAGTATATCACCTGTTAACAGGGTTGTGATGTAGGAGTGTATATGATGTAGTTTTTAGGTACGATTGTAGGTCTAGAGATTAATTGGGGTCCATTTTTAACACGTATTATAAGATTTTATATTTATATTTATAAGTATTATGTGATCAATTATTTATTTATAGCATTTGTACACCCATTGCTTTTGGATGTTATTTGTATGTTTTCCTCTTTCACTAGCCAATTAGAGGTGGGGTGGAATTTACTATATATATTATTATCAATTTTATTACTAATTTTATTTTTATTTATATGTGCTAAAGATTCATACATTTTTGGAGATTTTTATATATATGTATATACATGGAGGATGAAGGAATTGATATCATTGAATGGCCCCCACGCTCGCTTGACCTAAATCCAATAGAATACCTCTGGGATATCATGTTTTGGTCCATCCGCCACCCGCCAGGTTGCACCTCAGACTGTCCAGGAGCTCAGTGATGCCCTGGTCCAGATCTGGGAGGAAATACCCCAGGACACCATCCGTCGTCTCATTAGGAGCATGCCCCAATGTTGTCAGGCATGCATACAAGCACATGGGGGCCATACAAACTTCTGAGTTCCATTTTGAGTTGCTGAAATGAAATTTCAGAAAAATGGACTAGCCCATTGCATAATTTGTTCACTTTGATTTTCTGGGGTGAGGTCTTTGAATTCAGTCCTCTGTAGGTTGATAATTTTCATTTTCATCAAACGATGGGGCATCCTTACATTCCTAACACATTACCCAGTCCATATCAGTATAGATATCCAGCATGATATATTTCCCCATTGAGATCTGATGTGTATTCAAAGTTTTCCTTTATTTTTTTTTGAGCAATATATATATATATAAATATAATATTTGCGGTTTCTAAGTATTTTTCTAGCAAAACATACTGATTAAAATGTGTAAACAAAAAGTGCCAGAAATGGCCTGGAGCTGAAAGTGGATATTTGCCTGCTCTGTGCAATAGTGTTGCACAGAGCTGCCCTGATCCATCTCTTCTCAAGTCCCACCAGTACTCCTTGCTCCTTCCCCCTGCCCAGTGCCCACCATAGCAAACTGTTTTCTATGGGGGTATTCGTGCTCGCTCATGAGCTGGCTTTGTGTGTTTATTGACACACAGAGAGAAGCTTGCTCCCTCCTCATTGATTGTGATTTATAGCAGGGGGGGCCAATGGCTGTACTTAGAAAGTTTTTTACTTTAATGCAGAGTATGTATTAAGGTTATAAAAAAAACTTCAGCCTTTAGAATGACTTTAATATGATTTTAAATTCTGAACATAGATATGCTTTAACCACTTGCCTACCGGGCACTTTGACCCCCTTCCTGCCCAGGCCAATTTTCAGTTTTCAGTGCTGTCGCACTTTGAATGATGATTGAGAAATCATGCAACACTGTACCCATATGACATTTTCATCATTTTTTTCAAACAAAAAGCTTTATTTTTGTGGTATTTAATTATCACTGGGTGTTTTATTTTTTGCTAAACAAACTAAAGAAGACCAAACATTTTGAAAAAAAAATTGTATCATAAAATTTTGCAAACAGGTAATTTTTCTCATTCACTGATATGCGTTGCTGAGGCTGCACTGATAGGCAGCACTGATGGGCACTGATAGGCTGCACTGATGAGGCTGAACTGAAAAGGCAGAACTGGTTGGCATTAATGAGGAGGCACTGATGAGCCTGCTCTGATATGCTCCACTGATGGGCACTGATAGGCAGCGCTGATGGGCACTGATAGGCAGCACTGAAGGGCACTGATAGGCAGCACTGACTAGCAGTACTGATAGATGGCACTGACTGGTGGCACTGACTGACAGCACTGACTAGCAGGACTGATAGGCAGAACTGACAGATGGCACTGACTGGCAGAACTGATGGGCACAGATTGGCAGCACTGCTGGGCACTGGTGGGCAGCACTGTTGAGCACTGATGGGCACTTTTGGGGCTGCACTGAAAACTAGGGCACTCAGTGCCCTGATTATCAGTGTAGATGTCTGCCTTCACAGTTTCCAGTTATCGGCAGAACTTTCTTCATGTTGTAACACCGTGAGAAAAATACTGCCGATAACCGGCAAGTGTATTTCTATGATGATTAGCTGTGATTGGACACAGCTGATTACGTGGTATAAGGCTGCTGTGATTGGCTCTTTACCATGTCATGTGATCAGCTGTGTCCAAAGGTCACAGCAATCACAGAGAGCGTTGGGTGTGTGCCGCTGGTGGTGCACAGGGGGGCGCGTTCTGGGAGGACATCATATGACGCTCTCCCAGAACTGGATGACCGGGCTGGAGCTGTCATTTGGCTATAGTGTGGTCAAGAAGTGGTACACCATAAAACCCTAAATCATAATAATATTGATAAAAATAATAATAATAAAAAAAGAAAAGAAATGAAAACCCCAAAATGCCACCTGCTAAGCAAAAGCAGGAAAGTCTTACAGCAAAAAAATAGTTTGCTATGCACGGGACAGCATGACCTCAAATCAACTAAAAAAAAAATGAAAGTCAAAAAAGCCACCAATAATTTGAAAAAAAAGAGAGAGCACAAAGAGGTTGAATGCCCAAAGAACTAGGGAATAGAATTTACTACAGTTTCCTCACTGACTCTTACTTCTCTCTTTGCGGTTTATCAGCTTCCAATTCACTGACACTATAGCTCTATGTCTCCACTTTTATAGTGAGGCAGCTGGCTTACCCAAAATCCCCCCTTATTGTCCCTTCTAAGCCTGCTGGTCATAGTTCAAAGACCATGCAGTGCTTTGTGGTGTAAGCAAAATTCTTCAGGGTGCAGCCCTGCCAGTAGAGCCTGAATCGCTTCAGCCACATGGCCTGGGTACTAAAGGGACCACCAATCTTGCTAAAGTCTGCTCAGTGCACTTGGCCATGAGTGTAGTAAGCAGCTTGGTTTGGTAGAGAGGGCTATTGGGAGATTGTATTGGTCACATATAGCCACAGTATATATAATGTTCTTCTAGCTGTGTGTATTGCTGTACTGTGTTACTATTGCAAATTCTGTGCTACTCCACTGTATTATTACCATTACTATGTTATCTTACTATACTATTTCTATTGCCATATGTTGTGTTGCACTCCCTTCTTTCCAAAAAGGCCTTGCTTTACATGAAAGCTTTTGCTCTACCTGGTGTTGGCAAGTTTGGGATCATTAGGTGGGTCTTAACACCTGAAGCAGAAGAACCCAAACATCCAGTGGATCCTTTGGGATAAGGGCTACACAGATTTGAACAAAATATATGCCAGCAATGGAAATCCTGAATTTGCATGATTTACCCTGGATCCACAGTAGTTGCACACTAAACCTCACAGCATGTTGTTGATCCAGCCATCAATAAATACTGCTATAAAATTGTATTAATACTTATTGCACCAACAAAAGTATGATTTTTTTTACTGAGTCTGACACTGCATTACCTATAGACACTAAGGAATTGCCATGCTTACAGAATGTAGTCTCTTTGCTAGGAAAAAAAAGACAGCACTAGTCTCACAATGAATGGGACTGAAATACAACTTCTTGGGTACTGGACTTTTTGAGCATCAAGAATTTGCAGTATTGTTATCCAACAGGAAGAAGAAAGAAAAGGCAGAAGTTATACTTTCAAAGTTATATGATATGACTAGAAATTTTAAAAGAGATACCATGTTTTAAAAGTAGGGATTATGGGAAAACCTGCCTACAAATAAGGCTCCTTTAAACCTTCAGGTTTTGGTTGTTTTGCATAGCAAAACTGGTGGAAGCTGTGCATCTACCTACCACATCATAAGACAGGATGCACTTATATGCAGTTGATTTCTGATGAGGTGGGCCATGCCATTATAGACAGTGTGGGGACAGAGGTGGGGAGGTGAGCAAAGCAAAGCACCTCTTGGATTCTTCTTTCTTCATTGGAGTCCATATGATATTGAAGCAGGGCAAGCGCAGGACATGTGTTATATTGGGTTCCTGCTTTAGGAGGTTAACTGATTTATATAATTATAGTCCTACCAGTTTCAGAAATGAAGAAAAAACTGGTAATAGGTTATAAGACTGAAAATCCTATTAAGGTATCAGAGTAACTTAGTGAATGCTCCAACTATAAGTAAGCATACATGCTAAGTGGTAACTGATCACTGTGTCATTAGCTGCTACAGTAGGGCTAGAGCTTCACATTACAGCACATCAAACCATGCTAACTGAATTAAATGAAAATGTTAGGAAAACTTGGCATCCATTGAGGTGTCAGCATTAGCACAGCATTAGCAGTGTATTAAGACTTCTCTAAAGGGTATGTACACTTTTAAACTCAATATCAACTCTGCATCGTAATACAATAATGTGATATCATGTTGTTACCAGTTTTGAACCCTTCTAGCATTCCCCTGAATGCTTATTGCAAAGTATGTCTACACAGATTGTGAAATAGCCATCATTAACTGATTCCCAAAACTGGGAACTGTATTTAGGAATATATTGACTTCTCTGTACAGACTGCAATGTAAACTCTTTAACATAAAGAACAGTCATTTGCCTTGTGTTATTAAAGTTTTCTAACACTTTGCAAAGCCAACACCTTTTCTAAAAGTAAATGTTCTATTACACACATAAAAATAATTATTTTTCATCTCACCAGCCACATTTGACAGTAGCTTTACAAATACCTCCATCCAAGTCAATGGCATTAAATGCCCTTTACATGCTTATAACACATCAGTCTTTGACTTTATTGAAAGTCATTCTGAAAGCTTTAGATAATGCTGTACATGTGTCTCCTAAGCACAGCCACAAAATGTCAAAAATGTTCACTAACACTGTAAGCTTTCTCATAAGGTTTATAAAAAGCTTTTCGTTTAATGTCTGTGAGAAGATAAAGAGGAACTTCATCCTCTATCCCCTCTACCCTTTAATCTGGGTGTCCAGTAATGTTCTGTAGTGATGCACACCACGTCCTGTGCCACCATCTTTCTCTCCATTATCAGGAGCTGACTGTCTCTTCTGGGCTCTTGCCGCTGGCTCCTGGTGATGCACTACATGGTCCTCCTCCTCCAGTACTTGATCTGTGCATCTGATGTCTCCTGGGATAATCATGTCAGATATCCCAGGAGACATCAGAAGCAGCAGAAGCAGGGAGATGTCATTCTCTCTTAGATGAGAATGGAGGTATGAGGACAGGATGGGATGGACTACAGTTTAGTCTATACTTACAATAGTCTCCTCTGTGGCTGATCAGTAGCCTGTTGACTCTCCTCTGCAAGCAGCCTGCCAAATCCATCCTTTATTTTCAGAATTATTTTGGTTATTTACTGTAAATATGATTTAAAAATATTCACTTTTTGACAGTGTAAGGTCCTATTCTCACAGGCGATTCAATCAGGTCCACCTACCTCCGGGTCCGATCCTGGAAAAAAAAAAACGCAAGGGGATCCATTCTCTTCTGATTAGGCAGATTGGATCAGAGAGTAGTTGAGTGTAAATGGACAGTGGAGTTTGTTTACTCCTGGCTGCCTATAGAACAGGGCAGGTCAAAAATAGAGCAGATATGGATGTGTCATCTGCCCACCCTGCTTCGATCAGAATGGAAACCACCCATGTGAAAGGGGCTCAACAGTTAAAAATGTGTCCTTTTCTGAATTAACATTGTTTTTCCTTTTTTTTTCCCTACAGGATTTGTTACACATTTATTGTTGTTCCATCTGTGTATATAGCATTTCGTGCATATCAATAAGTTTCCTATATATTGTGCAATTTATTGTATGTATGCACCTTACCATTGTGCATTCTGCTACTCTTACCATCCACTGTGACTCTTTCAACCATGATTAGCATTTAAGCCATTTCCCTTAATCAGTGTCTTTTGACGTGTATAACTGGCACACATTTCCATAGAAAGTATAGTTAATTAACACTAGCAGACAGACATTATCCCATTAACTCTTATAGCTCCTTTATGAACAGCCACTGTGTGATACTTATTGATATTCATGGATTCGTATCTGTGCTGCTGAGAGGAATATACATTTTGTGGGACCTCACAAGGGATGTTTATATTAAAGCAGCACATTACTTTCACTTGCCTGGAGGATTTGGTATATTAAAAAGTAAATGGAGTGGTTGGTATGTTACCAAAGGCATTGCTTGAAAGGAACCGTGTGCATATGTTCAACCTAATTTAAATAGTACAGATGCTGTGCGCTACATTTTTTCCTTGACATAAACATTACAGTCCTCATTCTACGTTTCCTTTTACCTTACCTTGCTCTATGTTTTTTTTACCATCTCTTTGTTCAAGGCTGTATTTTTTCCTGTTTTTATAACCTCATTGATTTATAATGTCTATAGTTATCTGCTTGCTTTTGTCATTTTCTTACTGTTGACTTGTTGTTTGCTGTTTGTACAATTTAGCTGTTTCCTTGCTGTATGCAGTTCATTACCATGTTTTTATTATACTTGTCTTTTTTTTTACATTTTTCTCCCATTCTTTTTACTATTTACCATAAATCATCACATTTCTGTATGGCTGGATTTCTGTAGGGTTGGATTTACCATAATGACACTCATGGGCCAATGCCTAGGGCAGCAAGACAAGAGGGCAGCACCAAGTCTCAAAATTTACAAACCATGATGATTTTTTATTTAATTTTATTTCCACGTCTGGGTATTGGGGGCTAAATTCAGTCATTGTTACCTTACTGGATGAGCAGTGTGAACTTGCAATGCCCACTGGCAGGAGCTGTTACTCAGCTGCCCAATAAAACCTTCAGCCTCATGCACACTGGTCATTTTTACAGATGCTCCTAAGGACATTAGGCTTTTTTTTCCTATTGCCTCTAAACTCCCCTGCATGTTTTCCTATGTGTCCATGCACACATAGGATTTTAGCACAGTTTTGAGACAAGAGAGTTTAGTGGCAGAACATAAAAACACTGCTAGGGCGTACTGGAGCAGTGGCGTTTTGGCTGATTAAAACACTTGACATGCTTAAATGTATGTAAACGCATCTAAATGCTAGGAACATTTAGAGCTTGAGTGTCAATTTATTTCAATGGCTAGAATAAATGATTTATTCTGGCCAACAAAATTAGGCCTTCATCATAGAATCCTCCCCCTAAGATGCTTCATACAGGCAGTTATTTTCCTGCTCTGCTTCCTCTGGATGTACCCCCCAACAAGACAGCAAAAATCTGTTAGGCCCCAAGGCACAAGCCAACTTCTGTTTCCTTAGGCCCAGACTCAAATCCTTCCTACAGCAACACCTTCTCTTGTCAGCAGGCCTGGAAGGCCAAAGACTAACTCTCCAGGCAGGAGTCCAGGAGGCACAAATTATACTAGAAGTTAAACCCACGTATTTATATCCTTCCCCAGAATGCATCACTGGCAATAAACTCATGACCTTATTTCTCCTTGCTTTATCTGTTGAGAACATTCCCCAGCAACAGGCAGAAATAAACAATATTCTGATCTTAGGGGAAAACCCATTGAACACAGAAACAATAACAATCAGAGCTTAGGCTTACCACAGTTTAGCTGCAACACTAAATTGGGAAAAGGGACACTCCAGCTTAAGGCAGGGACCCCTACACATATATGAGGAGGTGGCTTCACCCCGATATGTTTTGCCACCCCGTGAGGAAGCCACGGTGGGGGTGGCAAAACATTTTGGGGGTGTAGCTTGATGACGTCAGCATGTTAATCAGAGAGGAAGCACACTTGTATGTGAAATCCATTCTGGCATTGTTCCTTAAGGGGGCAACATTGTTTTAAAGAGGCAATTGCTTAAGTGCACAAGATTTTTGCCCTGGAAGATGTGAGTATATTTCCTCTGGATTTTGTAATGTTTTAATAAAAGTATGGTGTTTTAAATACTGCGCCTTGAAGATTCTCAATCCTTTTGGGGCACCATTTCACTAGAGGTACTGTTAAAGGCTTATATTTTTTTTTAAATAACAAACATGTCTATACTTACCTGCTGTGTACAGTGGTTTTGCACAAAGCAGCCCAGATCCTCCTCTTCTCATATCCCCCTCTGGCACTCCTGGCCCCTCCCTCTTGTCGGGTGCCCCCACAGCAGAGTGCACCCGCTGCTCCGTGTGTCCATTTACACATGGAGCCACGGCTCAGCCCCACCACCTCTTTCTCTTCTTATTGGCTCACTGGCTGTGATTGAGAGCAGAGGGAACCAATGGCTGCCACCTCTGTCTCAGCCAATGAGGTTAGGGAGTCCCAAGATAGCCGAGACTCCAGTGCACAGCGCTGGATCAGAAGGAGACTTAGGTGAGTATTTTAGGGGAGGTTGGGGGGGATGCTGCACGGAGAAGGTTTTTTACCTTCATGCATAGAACCTTGAGCCTTTAGAGCTGCTATAATTGCTTTCTGAAGAGTTTGGAGATCCCTTGTGGTGATTAAAGTGGAGCTCCACTCAAAAGGGAAAGTTCCTCTTTATGGCTTTGTCCCCACTCCCCGTTAAGGATTGGCACCTTTGGGGAGTGGGTACCTGAATTTGACAGATACCCGCTCCCACTGCTGATGCGATCGGCTAAGGCAGTAGTTGTCCTCACCCCTCCTTCCCTGTAGTTTTTTGGGACCATTCACAAAGTGCAGCGTTACTTGCACATGCGCAGTGGGCATCCAGCTGTGAAGCCACAAGCTGTCACAGCTGGGTGCTCACACAGAAGATGCCGGAACCAGGGAGAGAAGAAACAAGCCGTCGTGAGGACACCGCTGGACCGAGGGACAGGTAACTGTCTGTATTTTAAAAGTCAGCAGCTACAGTTTTTGTAGTTGCTGACTTTTATTTTTTTTTTTCAAATCAACTGGAACTCCGCTTCCAGTTCCTGAGTACATGTGGAGAGGTCTGGAGAGAGAGGTTAGCAGCTAGTGTAATTGGTGGTGGATTACACTAAGCGTACAAAACAATTTATCTTGAACTATTATCACCGAAGATTCTTTTTTGGACACTGAGCACCTTTGGAGTGTATCAACTAAATTGTAGATTGGACTTTTTACATATTACCGTATTTTTCGCTCCATGAGACGCACCTGACCATAAGACGCACCTACGTTTTAGAGGCGGAAAACAAGAAAAAAAATATTCTGAACTAATGGACTGACACAGTACAGGAAATGACCAGAGACTGCAGACATAGTACAGGAGATGACCAGAGACTGCAGACATAGTACAGGAGATGACCAGAGACTGTGGACAGTACAGGGGATGACCAGAGACTGTGGACAGTACAGGGGATGACCAGGGACTGTGGACAGTATAGGGGATGACCAAGAGACTGCGGACATAGTACAGGAGATGACCAGAGACTGCGGACATAGTACAGGGATGACCAAGAGACTGCGGACGTACTACAGGAGATGACCAGAGACTGCGGACAGTACAGGGGATGACCAAGAGACTGCGGGCGTACTACAGGAGATGACCAGAGACTGCGGACAGTACAGGGGATGACCAAGAGACTGCGGACAGTACAGGGGATGACCAGAGACTGCGGACAGTACAGGGGATGACCAGAGAATGCAGACAGTACAGAGGATGACCAGAGAATGCAGACAGTACAGGAGATGACCAGAGACTGCGGACAGTACAGGGGATGACCAAGAGACTGCGGACGTACTACAGGAGATGACCAGAGACTGCGGACGTACTACAGGAGATGACCAGAGACTGCGGACAGTACAGGGGATGACCAAGAGACTGCGGACATACTACAGGAGATGACCAGAGACTGCGGACAGTACAGGGGATGACCAGAGAATGCAGACAGTACAGAGGATGACCAGAGAATGCAGACAGTACAGGAGATGACCAGAGACTGCAGACAGTACAGGGAATGACTAAGAGACTGCAGACCTTTGGGAAGGGAGGGGGAGCGGGCACCTGAATTTGACAGTTGTCCTCCCTTTAGTGTGGGCACCCGGCTGATAGCCCAGTGCCCATGCGCGAGAAGCGCTGCGCATTGTGATTGGTCCGGCGTCTTCTGGGACCTGTCATGTGTCATGTGTCCCAGAAGATACCATTCACAAAGCGCAGCGCTTCTTGCGCATGCGCACTCCATCTTCCACCCAACTCCTCTGCTAGCCAGGCTCTGACATATTTATGGGCCAGTCTTCCACACTGCCAGGCCCCAGCCTGGGATTGGTCAGATTTCCATAAATATGCAGATCAGCCCCTCCTCACCTCTGCCTACTGACCTCTAAAAGCTTCTCCAAGCTTCTAGAGCAGGGGGAGGTACCAGGTGACTGGTCTGTAGAGCCCTCCAGCTTAACCTGAAGTAACTCTCTGTCCAAATCCTACCTTCTAGCATGCCTCTAACTACAGACAACAAACTATGTACACTTGAGAGCGCTTCACACGTTTATATATACACTTTACATTGTGGTATTTTTAGTTAGTATTTTTGACACAAGTTAACGCATGTCATTTGTTTGCACACTATTTCATATAATTTTTACCGTTTGGTCATATTGCATTAAAGCTGGATTTGCACATTAATGCATGTCAGTAGTGCATTCCTTTTATTATATTGTGATTGCTCTGCACTTTTTCAAGGAATAATACTCTCCAATTATAGTAAATCAGCTCTCATGAGTTGCCAGGACATGGGTGGCAACTGATGACTCATTTCCGGCCCACAACAGAATAGAAACAAAGGGGACGGACATACTGGCTTTCATCATTAACGTCATTAACATCATCATTATGGCCATATTTAGTTAGGGTTAAAAACTGCATGTCAGGTGGAATAGTTTCCCTTTTATTGCTACCTAGTGTGCCCACTCACATTCACTTCAGTTCCCTGTGCTTGATGGGAACTGTATTTTGATATTACTGTAGAGATATGTGGGTGGGTGTGACATAAAGCCAGACTTTGTTAAGCAAAAATCAGACAGCCTGTTACTTTGGCTATAAAAGTTTAAAAAACATTTTGAAAATAAAATTAGATAAATAGAACAAATTATAATTTGAGAACATTGTTTAAACAATGTCAAAATTAACAACAATGTTTTCTGAAAAGATCAACATATACTATATATATAATATAGTGAGACAGTACAAAACAAGAGCAATAAGCCAATTTATGAGACGGTGTTACTAAAAGATTGATTAATGCATTTTCTACTTTTTTGCACAGTAGTAGCACTGCACCAGTTTGAAACATGACTCTATTCTCTTCTTCAGCTGAAAACTGCTGAGTGTACAAATGTAAAACTTGAAAATCTTCAGAAAATCGTCTCCACTAGATTGCCAGTGCAGGGGATACAAGAATTTGCAAAAACATGCTTCAACGTTACATATTACATATTGTTTTATGTGTTATTTTCATCATTTTTGAAGATATATCGCATTGGATAAATCAAACAAAGGATTGAAATACATATGCAAATGACATTTCACAAAGCATAAGGCAGGCTATCACTTTTTAAAAAAATAACTGCCAATAATTGTGACCTTCTATTACGTGTCTATTAAGGAGATGTTGCCTAGCAGAGCTTTTTTTATTAATATTGGTGAGAACAGGAAAGATTAGAATTGCTATCAGGTGTTTATTACTTGTGCTGTTCCGCTTATTGTGTAAAAATACAGGGTGCAGCAATAAAACGCAATAAAACCCATTTTATGAATCAGAATTGTTTTTATTGTCTTTAATAATGTAGGTAAATATCTAAAGTTCTGTTTTACACAGTTTTGAAAATCATATCAGGTAGGTGACGCCCCCCATTGTCCATACACTGAATAAGTGAATTCAGACCGGTATGTGAACATGTTGGAGGAATTTGTTTTTCCACGACTTGATGAATTGGACTTAGGGGACATTTGGTTCCAACAGGACGGTGCAACGGCTCACACTTCAAGAGCATCAATGGCTGTTTTAAGGGAACACGTCCCGGAGCGCCTCATCTCAATAAGGGGCGATTTGGAGTGGCCAGCCCGCTCCCCCGATTTGGCCCCTTGCGACTTTTTTTTGTGGGGTTTTTTGAAATTCCGCGTTTATGTAAACCATCCAAGGACCCTACAAGACCTGAAGGCCAACATCCGCGCAGAAATTGCCAACATACCCGCTGCTATGCTGGTAAAGGTCATGAAAAACGCTAGAAATCGGCTTATTCAGTGTATGGACAATGGGGGGAGTCACCTACCTGATATGATTTTCAAAACTGTGTAAAACAGAACTTTAGATATGTACCTACATTATTAAAGACAATAAAAACAATTCTGATTCATAAAATGGGTTTTATTGCGTTTTGAAAAAAGGAGGTTATGTTGCTGCACCCTGTATAATACAATGCAAAATCATGGCTAATGTTCATATTGCTGTGAATTGAGAATTTATATAGTTAATTCCTTAGCCATTGTTTATTGACCTCAATATAATTAGTTATTATACTGCCACCTTGTGCTCATTTGGTTATTGCACCTAAATTCCTTTCCATCTGTGATGCACTTCTTTCTTCTTCTCCCTCACAATGCATTATGGGCTAAAGATGGCTGCTAGTCTTACACCTACATGTTAATCTGCTCACATGGAGGAACACATTACCATGTTTTGACCTGGAAATACTGTCTTTTCAATCATCTGCTACATCTTGTTGTCTGCTGTACAATCTGCATTGCAATAACATATCCGTGGATGATAAAAAGGTGTTTGGTGAGTTCAGCTATGTGATAAAGACTGTCCGCGGTGATTGTATCTGTTTATACAGGCCAGGCATAGAGGTCTCAACAAGGAATAAGTCACTAATACAACAGTTGGAGTCAGAATATTGCTATTTATATTTCCACTGGGGAGATTCTTCCCAGATTAATTTATTGTTTCTATGACTACAGTCAACCAAATAGAAATCCAGAAAGTGAAAGTATGTTTTCCAGTGGGGACAGCTATTTTATGAGATTGAGAGATTTCCTCCCACTTCTCACCTCTTGAGGTGTCTTTAGGACAGAAAGTGAAGGCAAATTTCCCTAATGTAACACAGGCAGGAAAAAAACTTAGAGAGATGCAAACCATTTCTTACATTTGAAAAATAATGTTCATATCTGTGAACACATCATAAAAGATATATAAATACATTTGCAAACATATTAAACAGTTTCAATATTGCTTACAGTGTACAGCGCTTAGTTAAAAAATCATATACAAAGTAAATAAAAAAAATAAAGTGGATAGTTCACAAACTCATCAAAGAGCCAAAAAAGTCTATCTAGAGTGTAGCTTCTGTTCTTCCATATAATATATAAAGTGCTCCGTGCAAATTGTGCAAACTATACTTGTGAATAGCAGCAAAACAGTTCTTTATATTCATGTTTCCTTCTGTGCTTTACTCCACCACTGTGCACCACCACCACTCTGGAAAACTCAATAGATAGGCATGACTTCTCACTTAAGACTTGGTCTATATGCACTTTATCCCCCAAGGGGTTATACCACACCCAGGAGTCCACCTCTGCTTACTCACAGTGTCAACAGGAACATCATAAAATCAGAGGGGAAAGAAACTTTGATAATGTAATACCTGCCTGACCTCTTGCCATGGATAAGATCTGATTCATAGTCTGGTTTGTACTGAGCAGAGGGGCACAGGTGAGAGCTAATTACTGGCCAGTAATTTTTTCAGTGCAGAAGAATGGCACGATCTTTGTTCAGGCAGTGTCCAATGGTCAGCATATACCTCCTGGACTACGGTGATGGCTCAGTGATAACAAGGTCATGTAAAGCTGGGAGCCTGTCTGTGTTCAAAAATGGGTGCCATAGATTACCCCGGAAGCAGCCTCTCACCTTGGGGTTGATTTACTAAGACTGGAGAGTGTAAAATCTGGTGCAGCTGTGCATGGTAGCCAATCAGCTTCTAACTTCAGTTTATTCAATAAAGCTTTGACAAAACAAATTGAAGCTGATTGGATTCCATGCACAGCTGCACCAGATTTTGTACTCTCCAGTTTTAGTAAATCAACCCCCTTGTGCCTTGCTACAAAGTATTATGTTGCAGTGGAGCTTCTCTGGAAAAAGATACTGTTGCTCTGTATTGTGACATGTCAGGAATGCATTCATGTATACTTATAAAGTTACTGGCAGGTCCACTCTTATTTATTATCCATTAGTCTTTCATTTTTTATTTTTCACTTTGATTATGTAATACAGGGCTCGACAAATCCCAGACACCACTAGAAATTGTGTCCGGGTGCCTGGGTTCACACACTGCCTCCCATAGACTTCAATGCAGTCGCGTCCCATAGACTTTAATGCAAAGTTGCATCCCATAGACTTCAATGCAAAGTCACTTCCCATAGGCTTCAATGTAAAGTCACCTCCTATAGGCTTCAATGCAAATTCGCCTCCCATAGACTTCAATGCAAAGTGGCCTCCAATAGACTTCAATGCAAAAAACACATCCGATAGACTTCAATGCAAAATTGTCTCCCGTAGACTTCAATGCAAAATTGCCTCTCATAGACTTCAATGCATAAACTCCTCCCATTGACTTCAATGCAGATAACTCCTGTCAATAGCAATCCTATGTGAACACTTATCTCCGCATGCCACTCTATCACTTGCGAGTCTGGAATGCACCGTTACAAACCCGCACAGGACCCTTTTCATAATGGAACTCAAACCACAGTGCATGGGGATTGTATCTGTGTGAACCACCTCAAAAGGAACACATAATATCTAGCCTGTCATGTGAATCTGTGAGTTTGAGAACGCAAGCAGTATCACATATGTATGAACCAGGGCGGCTCTATTCACACCTGGCTGTTTTGGGATCGCAGCAGAATCGCTGTGATCGCAAAACACAGGTTCAGGTGCCATTATTTTCAATGGCACCTAAAACGTGATGCATTTTTACTGTGATTATCATGTGGCAAATTGCACCGCGTGAAGCTTGTTGCCTTTCCCTGCTACAAAAAAAAATGGCTCTTAACTTTTTTAGCTGGCTCCTAGATTCAATGCAAATCTGTCAAGCCCTGATGTCATATATACTGTAATATATATAGAGAGAGAGAGGGAGCAGGAGAGAGAGAGAAAGAAAAAATATACACAAACACGCATGTCAATAGATAGCAGCGTAGCACATAAAAAACAAACTAAGTCGATATTGATGTCATTTTTCTTTCAATCCTTGTATGTATGATTCTACAAAATTCCATGATAAATAAATATATCATAGCACTTTATGAACCTATAGTTTACTTTCTGTAGTAAATTTTACTGATTTCCTGCTTGCTTGCCTTGAAAATATATATTGCATTATGCAGCTATTCCTGAAAGATACAGTTTTATTACATATATTTTATAGCTTCAATCAATTTTGATGATATGCAAAAATATGCAAATAGCCCCCAGTGTGCAAGGGAAGCTCAGCGTGATTTGTTTTTAGTTAAATCACAGCTCACTGCAACTTCCTATATGTCTAGCAAATGTGAACATGGAAGATCTATAGGCATACATATTAATGCACACATTTTTTTGTGCATTTCAGACACACAAATGAATAATCTCAACTAATAAAACATGTGTTTCCAAATTATTATTTTTTTTAAATGGAAATTGAGCATGATCCAATGTACATGCTGTTTGAAATTAAAGCAGTTAGTCAGATAAGATCATGCACATGTTCCAGATGGTGTTGTAAATGAAAATGGCACAAAAACACCTATTCAAAGGCATTAATCTTATTTTCTGTAGAAGGTCTTATTAACAATGTAATAAAAGTGAAAGCACAAATATTACTAAAGACGAAATGATGAAAGCCAGAGGGCAAGGGAGAGGATTGAAAACAACATAATAGCTGTGAGTTCACCATATACTGAGTGCAATATATTAGTGAAAAAAACACACACACAAAAAAGTATACACTGCACAAATGTCACACAAAAAAGTCACATGACCAGGCACACCAGCTCTGCAATGTCCAACCCATAAGGATAATAATAGAAAGACATGTGAGACGTGATTAAAGCCCAACTTTACTCCAAACCTATTTATTTATAGTGCAGAGAAATGTTAGCCTATGTCAGGATTATATTACTGAGAAATAGAAGGAAGGTGTAGGGTGCTGGATCTCTGGGGACAGCAGTGTGTATTTTCTGCCAGATCTAAAGTACTACTAAATGTACTATAATTCAGTTTACCAATCCTTAGATGTGGTGGCTGCATTAGTTTTCTTTTTTTAGGTATTTTCCCCTCTGTGTTCACTTGATGATCTGGCCAGTATCACACCTCCTGTATTAGAGTGCCTGCAGTCTAGATAAAGATAGCACAGGGGCACATTTGGACAGACTTGTCAGTCTGGAAAGGAAATAGGTGTTAGATGGACTAGCAGATTTAAATATGCTAACAAATTCAAGCCAAACTCCAGCTAACACGTTTTAAGCAGTTGCAACATCTTTTTTTTTAAATTTGAGATAAAGGTTTTACATACATAAATAAATAAATAAATAAAAGTTGATCATTGTAAGCACCTCTGCCTGTGTTAAAAGGTTGGTCTTATCTCTGAAACTGTAAGAGAGTCTGTTCTTTTTAAAAACAACAGTTTTACTGGCCAGATTGCCTCTTACTACCGGTTAGGGCAGGAGGTAATGGGAAATATCTTCAATTAAGAGAAAAACCCTCCCCTGATTGGATCAAAATCAGAAAAAGAGTTGTCTGCATTTTTACTTTTCCCCCACCCTATAAAAAAATTGCTACAGTTAGGCTTTAAATCAGCCTTTATCAATCTTTATACCCCAAGTAACTTTTTAAATAAAGTGTCAGAGATTTTATATACAATATCTCACAGAAGTGAATACATCCCTCACATTTTTGTAAATATTTTATTCTATCTTTTCATGTGACAACACTGAAGAAATTGCACTTTGCTACAATGTAAAGTAGTGAGTGTACAGATTGTATAACAGTGTAAATTTGCTGTCCCCTCAAAATAACTCAACACACAACCATTAATGTCTAAACCACTGGCAACAAAAGTGAATACCCTAAGTGATAATGTCAAAATTGGGCTCAGTTAGCCATTCTCCCTCCCTGTTGTCATGTGACTCATTACTGTTACAAGGTCTCAGGTGTGAATGGGGAGCAGGTGTGTTAAATTTGGTGTTAGCGCTCTCACTCTATCATACTGGTCACTGGAAGTTCAACATGGCACCTCATGGCAAATAACTCTCTGAGGATCTGAAAAAAAGAATTGTTGCTCTACATAAAGATGGCCTAGGCTATAAGAAGATTACCAAGACCCTGAAACTGAGCTGCAGCACAGTGGCCAAGACCATACAGCGGTTTAACAGGACAGGTTCCACTCAGAACAGGCCCCGCCATGGTCGATCAAAGAAGTTGAGTGCACGTGCTCAGCATCATATCCAGAGGTTGTCTTTGGGAAATAGATGAATGAGTGCTGCCAGCATTGCTGCAGAGGTTGAAGGGTTGGGGGAGTCAGCCGGTCAGTGCTCAGACCCTTTTCTGTGCCCAACATATATATCCTTCAAAAATTATAAGTGAAAATCCATAAAGTCCCAGTCTTATTCAAAAATTAACACCATAAATAATCAGGTCACTCAAAAATTCCGATCCAAAAAGAAAAATTCATAAATCTTTCTGCCGAGCCCTCCAGCTGGCTACAAAGAAGACGTAAACCTCGAAACAAGAAAAATTCAATAGTGCATTACCCTAGATTAAAATGAATCCTAAGTAATATAATATATGTGTACTAATCACTCACTAAAAACATGACCACATACGTGATTGCGAACACTTGTGAAAACAGTAATAGTGTAACACACTGTGAATCAATGATTCTATACAAATATACTTTCCCGTGGCATTCAGTGTGCACTTCTACAGTGTCTGAATTAAATACCCTTACCAAATAAGTAATAAAACACACTTTACTCCAGCAGAGGGTATATGTAGTATTGTCCACATGGATGCCTTCAGAACCTCAGTGTATATACTCCATTGTACCAATGCTCCATAGTATACATAGGAAAGAGGATCAGACCCATATAGTGTAATTCCATTTTAAATCATACAAATCACTTTAATGGTTGCTCTTACATTAAAATCAGCAAAAAAATGCATTATTCCCATGACTCCAACCTTGAAGTAGCTTCCAGGAACGCCAGGTATAATATTCCCACTTTCAAAATGGCCGCTCCACTACTTCTGGTCCTCTGGTAACGTCCGACGTCATGTCCCTTGACGCGTTTCCTCACTTCCTGGACTTAATCATAAGGGGTGTTACTCTTAGTTAATTGGAGGAGCGGTATATAGTGCGACCATCCTGTCCGACAAACACACCCCTTATGATTAAGTCCAGGAAGTGACATTATTTATTATTTATTTTAATCAAGGGTAATGCACTACTGAGTTTTTCTTTTTTCGAAGTTTACGTCTTCTTTGGAGCCAATCGGAGGGCTCGGCAGAAAGATTTATACATTTTTTTTTTTGGATTGGAATTTGTGAGTCATTTGATTATTTATGGACACTTGGGGGTTTATTTACTAAAGCTGGAGAGTCCAAAATCAGACTCCCTTCTGCATAGAAACCAATCAGCTTCTAACCTCAGCTTGTTCAATGAAGCTTTGGCAATGAAACCTGGAAGCTGATTGGTTTCTATGCAGAAGGGAGTCTGATTTTAGACTCTCCAGCTTTAGTAAATAAACCCCTTGGTGTTAATTTTTGAATAAGACTGGGACTTAATGGACTTTCACTTATAATATTTGGAGGATATATATGTTGAGCACAGAAAAGGGTTTATATACCTATTTTACTTTTAAGGGTGAAAGGAAGACCTTTTATAGACTTACGGGTATAAGAATTATGGTTTGAGATACCGAATCTAATTATTTATTTAATTGGTCTGCATGGCTGTCGTCCCAAAAGGAAGCCTTTTCTAAAGATAATGCACAAGAAAGCCTGCAAACAGTTTGCTGAAGCCAAGCAGACTAAGGACATGGACTACTAGAACCATGTCTTGTGGTTTGATGAGACCAAGATAAACTTATTTGGTTCAGATGGTTTCAAGCGTGTGTGGCGGCAACCAGGTGAGGAGTACAAAGACAAGTGTGTCTTGCCTACAGTCAAACATGGTGGTGGGAGTGTCATGGTCTGGGGCTGCATGTTGGCACTGAGGAGCTACAGATCATTGAGGGAACCATGAATGCCAACATGTACTGTGACATACTGAAACAGAGCATGATCCCCTCCCTTCAGAGACTGGGCCGCAGGGCAGTATTCCAACATGATAACGACCCCAAACACACCTCCAAGACGACCACTGCCTTGCTAAAGAAGCTGAGGGTAAAGGTGATGGACTGGCCAAGCATGTCTCCAGACCTAAACCCTATTGAGCATCTGTGGGGCATCCTCATACGTAAGGTGGAGGAGCGCAAGGTCTCTAACATCCACCAGCTCCATGATATCGTCATGGAGGAGTGGAAGAGGACTCCAGTGGCAACCTGAGAAGCTCTGGTGAACTCCATGCCCAAGAGGGTTAAGGCAGTGCTGTAAAATATTGGTGGCCACACAAAATATTGACACTTTGGGCCCAATTTGGACATTTTCACTTAGAGGTGTACTCACTTTTGTTGCCAGTGGTTTAGACATTATTGGCTGTGTGTTGTGTTATTTTGAGGGGACAGCAAATTTACACTGTTATACAAGCTGTACACTCACTACTTTACATTGTAGCAAAGTGCCATTTCTTCAGTGTTGTCACATGAAAAAATATAATAAAATATAGTATATCACTTCTGTGAGATACTGTACATTTATGAAGCTCATGGTATAGACATGTGCAATTTGTTTCTTTACAAATCGAAATTGGGACAACATTTCAATATTCCGATGTATCCGAATTTCCAAATAACAACACTAATGAATTTCAATGAAATCTTATGTGGCACCCTCCTAGTTTAGCTAGGGGGAGCTAGAGTCCTGATTTTCAGTGAGGAAGGCTGAGTTGCAGCCTGGGTGTAATAACCAGAAGCTCATATTGCGGTAAGGAGTTTATAGGCTCTATAGGCAGGCCTGGCTGGAATTTCCCCCTGCTCAAGGGCTTTGGAGGAATGTCCTAGAGGCAGTGGGTGGATCTGAGGAGTGGCTGGCTTGCACTCTTGAGGGATCCCAGCCATTGGAAAGGGGTTGGAAAGGGGCTGGGACACCCTTAACGTGTTGTGGCCTGCTCAGCTGCAGAAGAGTTCAGGTGGAAGACAGTGAGGAAGATGTGAGGCTGAAGGCAGGAGGCTGTGAGGAGGCCCAATGGGATGGGGCCTACCTGCAGGCCTGGAGCTGGAAAGGAAGAAAGCTCAGAAATTCACAGGCCCCCAGAGCGAGGACCACCTGTATGACAAGGAAGGAGCGGTCATGCTAAAAGGCCTGGTAGCAGCCACCAACCCACCAGATGTACAGGGGAGAGTCTGAGTGAGTACCCCTGCACCCCCTGGGTGGATAGGGGAAGGAGCACTCTGGTGGCAAACCAGATTTGCTGCCTATTTGGGACTATCCACTTGTAAAGTAACAGGCACCAGATCCCCTGTTCAGGAATACCTCCAGATTGCTGGGTGAAGAAGAGGAGTTCATCTAGGGTCTGGGGTGGTACATTAAGGAGACACTGGCTAGCTCTCCAACAAAGACTGTGCTGCAATGAAGGCTTGCAAATAGTTTGAAGAAGTTGTTCTCAGTTCATCGGTTTCCTTGGCATCCTGCACACCCCTAACCCTATCCCAGTTCAAATCCCCTAAATAAAACAACAAAACCAAAGCTCAAGGACCTATATCTGACTCTGAATGCAAGCCTGTGTGAAGATGCATGTTGCTTGGCTGTGCAAGACTATAGGGGGACCCAAATCTTCTAGCGACTACTATGGGGGTAGTGCTACACTTAAAAAATATAATGAAACAATGAAATTAATTTTGTTTTGTTTGGATGTTTGAAGCATATGAAATAATAAATGATCTGAATTGATTTGTTAATAGCTGGTTGTTAAGGAGCGGGCTTCCAGCTGGCTGCCATGTCCTTAACAACCATAACTCATCTGCTGTCAGCAGGTTTCCCCACTGATGGCAGAATGTAAACAAAAGAATTTCTGGCATTAAAAAAATTTCCATACCAGACCCTTTTCTGAGTATGCAGCCCGCCAGGCGAGGAAAATTGGAGGTTTGGGGGGTGAGTGAACCCCCCAAAATCATATCGGGCCACATACCCTCAACATGGGGGGGTGCTCATGTTGATGAAAACCAGGTGACCACGCCCCCATAACATCACTAAGAGACCACCAGCCATGATGTCATAGGGGACATAGTGACCCCACCCCCATGTTTACTTAGCAACAAGGGAGAAGTGACTGTCATTCGTTTTCTTGTGTGGGTTGTCGTTAATAATGATTTACACTATATTTACATTGGGGGACATGCTTATTTATTTAAAAAAAATGACTTGTCAAAAAACTGTTAATTTTTACTTATGACTTTTTTTGGTGAATGAGTAGGTGTATTGTGTACCCCATACTCATTCACATGAAGGGAAGGGCATCTGGCGATCCCCTAGTTAAAGGGGGCTTCCAGATTCTGATTATGCGGGTAGGTGTTCATCATGATTTATGTTGGATCTACTTCGGGTGATATTTATTTTTTTGGGGGTTTAATAAAGGCATTGTCAAAAACTGTTTCTGTGTGGGTTTTTTGACACTGTTTTTGGTGAATGTGTAGGAGTACTATGTACCCCATACACATATACATTGGGGAGGTCTGGGGGCCCCCTTGTTAAAGCACCCCCCCATGTTGAGGGCATAAGGCTTATATAGTTCAGGAGGGGAGGACTCTTGCTCCTCACCCCCCCCCCCATTTCCCTGCATCCAAAACAAATTATTTAATTAACAAATGCACTTGAAAACTAAACAAAATTTTCTAGCGTGCACGTCTATCTGACACAAATAGCAGATTTTTTTTTTTATTCTATTCTTTGCCATGTGAAAAATAATTTTTAGTTAAAAATAGGAATGAAACAAAGAATAATAATAATCAAAAAAGTAAGGCAGACAATGAAATTGTAGTGCTCCCTTACATTTGTGGTTAATGTAGAGCCCCCTTACAGTGAGGTAGTGGGGAGAGTGCCCCATTACATTAGTGGTTGATGTGCTGCCCCCTTACAATTGAGGTTGGTGTAATACCTTTTTACATTTGGGGGCAGTGGGGAAAGTGCCCTGTTACATTGATGGTCAGTGTGATGGACAGCAGAAATATTCTTTTATTTTTGTGTTGTTTTGTTTGTGGCCAAACAGTCAGCTCCCCTGTTTTGTCTACCATTTGGAGTTCCTGTGCCCGCGTGGGGGGGGGAGATGGGATGGATCTCAGCAGGGAACAATGACAGCATGCTCTTTTGTGGCTGTGAAAGACCAGACCAGTTTTTAGCAGGAAGTTGGGGGGTTGGGACAATTGAAAGGGCCATGCAGTCTATGGAGGAATAGGAGAGTTTGAGAGAGGAAGTCAGAGACTTCTGGCCGAGCCCTAACTAGGAGATGCATTGAACTGTGCTTTGCTGGGACTTGTGGTCCCATATTGTCTGTGTAGTCTTGAAGCTGCGGCCAAGACACACAGCCCTCTGAAAACCTGTTGGTCCCCTGCTCTGGAAGAGAACAGCTGTGTGAGGTCTGAGCTGAGGCCAGACCCCACAGCCCAGACCCCGCTGAGTGTCTGCTGACCGCTGTTTGTCCCTGGAAAGCTGCCCCTACCTGCTGACCGCTGTGTCCCTGGAAAGCTGAGTCCCGTGAGGGTCCCTGTCTACTGGCTGCTGCCGCCCCTGAAATCGTGAGTGTTCCTGCACATGGTCCACTGGTTGCCCCTGGAAACTACCTGTTGTGAGTGCCCCTACAAGCCACATGTGGCCGTGTGTGGAACTGTCCTTATTGTGTGCCCTTGCCCGGACTGCCTAAACGTGAGCCCATATCACCCCTGCCTGGACTGCCCTCTTGAATCCCCATCTTTCCCTTGCCTGAACTGCCCCATTGTGTACCTGTATTAATAGCTGCCTGAACTACCCCATTGTGTACCTGGAATAATACCTGGGCAGCACAGTGGCTAAATGGTTAGCACTTCTGCCTGGCAGTACTAGGGTCGTTGGTTCAAATCCCAGCCACGGCACCTCCTGCCTGGAGTTTGGATGTTCTCCCTGTGCCTGCGTGGGTTTCCTCCGGGTACTCCGGTTTCCTTCCACACTCCAAAGACATGCTGGTAGGTGAATTGGATCCTGTCTAAATTTTCCCTAGTATGTGTATGTATGAATGTAAGTTAGGGACCTTAGATTGTACACCCCTTGAGGGTTAGGGACTGATGTGAATGTACAATATATATGTAAAGCGCTGCGTAAATTGACGGCGCTATATAAGTACCTGAAATAAATAAATAAATGACTGCCCCATTGTGTACTTGGATTAATACCTGCCTGAACTGCCCCATTGTGTACCTGGATTAATACTTGCCTGAACTGCCCCTATTGTGTACCTGGATTAATACTTGCCTGAACTGCCCCTATTGTGTGCCCAGATTATATTAGCTACCTGGACTGCCCCATTGAGTGCTCGGATCATCGCTACCTGAATCGCCCTACCCGGGGCCGGATTATCACTGTTTGGACTTCTCCCTCTCTTCCCTCCTTTTTGGGTACCCGGATGCTACCCTTGTTACCCTGATTGAGTGTCTCTCCTATTTCAATAAAACTTTGTTTGTTTATTATCCTCCGTGTGCGTTCTGTCAGTCAGTATGAAGAAAAATGCCCTATTACACTGGTGGTCAGTGGGAAAAATGCCCAGATAAATGTACCTATATAGATAACTCAAACAGTGGCAAAAGAGGGCATTTAGAATTATACCTGCTGCTAAAGATAAGACATTCTCCAATATTTTTTCTCTTGGTATTCACTGCACTGTAATATATTTTATGAGGTTAGTTATATACAAGCCTACATTTTTTTTTTTTTAATGGAAAAAAATTCCCCTCTTACCCCAAGAAATGGACTAGTCTTTTGTTGTGTGGCATGTGAGACTCTGCTGGGATTAATGATTTCATCAATTAGCAAGTAAGAATTATTAAAGTTACAATTATTTCTGTTGGTTTGGGGTCTTAATTATGAATGACAGTGAAAGAATCCTTCCCTATAATTCTGTGTGCTGCAAGAAAAAGCGCTGAAGCATGCAATGTCACACTCTGACACCAAAAATTACCAGAGAACAACGCAATAATCAACAATCTATCCTACAATATGATCTGCCTGCATTTATAAATAGATAAAAAGAAGGGAACTTCCATTTTTTCTTCATGGCATGAGCTCCAGGGTTGTATTCCATATCTTGATTTTACTGTTTGGAAAGTCATTGGGGTTATTTACAAAATGAGAACAGTGGTTATTTAGCAAAATGAATATTCCCTGAAGAAATAAAGTATCTAAGAGGATAATTTGTGCCTACTGTAGGTTTCCAAGAAGAGGGGTGACTTAAAACAGAACTTAGCTGTATCTGAGCACCAACAAACACTGTTTCACTTTCAATATTTAAAGCAAACTCACCCATCCATCCATGTCTCCATGCTTTATTTTGTTGAGCAATCACTTTGAAAAACATCCCTCGGGTATCTGTGACCATCCTGAGTAAGGGTCGAATATTTATGCAGCATTTAATTCCTGGAATCCATCTGTCCTTAGCACAGGCAGGCAAGCTGTGCTTTCTCTCTAAGTACTCTCAGCACAAAAACAGCAGTGCATATATGCAGCCCCATAGAAGAAGATCGCTTCTAAAAATGTGTACTGTTATCATTAAGGGGTAAAAAAAATCCATAATACATTCAAAATACATAATGCCAGAATACTGTGCCACTGATGCTGTCTGTAAAAATCATAATGTTCCATAAAACTACATACAGCCTAAAGTATCTCCCAAGCTGTAATTTAAAGGATTGTTCTATGTCACCCTGAAAGTCACATTAAAAGGACCCTCTATACACTGTTTGGTAGTTAAGAAAAAATATTTTGCTTTGTTAAATGTCCCCCATGGCAGAGCCTAGCTCCCCATGCCCCTTTATGACAATAGCTCACCTAGTACTCGTGACCATTTCCAATATTTAGTATGAAGACCCCCCCACCAATAGACTATCCCATGATGGGATTCACTGTGATGTTTGTTTTTCACAAGTTCAATGAACCCCACAATTTTGTTTTTAAATGACTGTGCAAACACACTGAAGACATTAACCCATCTGTTAATAATGCCTATGACTGCATTTATTGGATTGCGTGTTTTCATTTTTTTATACATTTTCTGTGAAATGCTATTTTAATTTTGTCCTACAAATGAAAATCTTATATAGCAAGGACAAAAATTTTGAATGCCAAAATACTGACAGACCTTTTTTGTACATACAGTTTACCTTCATGGGCAGTCAGTTAAAATGAGTATGTTTCCATTAATATATAAAAATGAAACCAATAATGTGATAAAATAGAAAGGCAGCAAACCATCAATCTCACCTAATCACATGCACCATTACCATTCTCCATCAATTAGACAGAAGCAGCAGGGCTATAAATTATAAAATGCTTGAAGTCTACCTAGATGGCAATAGAAGTTAATAGGAGCTCATATGTCCATATGTGTATTGTCCCCCAATCCACACTGGCTTAGTTCATTAGTTCATAGCAGGATGTGCAGTGACTGGTGATGTGTAAAGCAGGTCGTTTTCGACAGTCAATCAGTCTCTGAAATCAGTAGTTGTATTAGTATAGATCTCTAGAGAATAGCTCCATCAATGTTATATACAGCAGCAAGCCTCAGTTGTTAATGTGCAGTTAATAAGGACAGTTGAGACAGTTATTCTGAAGTTAATTTGCAATGTACATTTCTCTTGCTGATTTCTCATCTGCCTTACTCCAGACATATGATGCATAGCTGTCATAACATGGCAGATATAGTTATGATAAGCAGTTTTTAAAGGACACAATTGTCCTGTGCTGCAATGAATATAAATGTATCAGTTTAGAAAGGAGAAGGCTACATCCAGCCAATAGTGATATTTTAGTGATGTGTGGCTTGTTAGATCTTTTAGGCTATGTTTACATGGCACTGGATGCAAAAGGGCATTCATCAAGGGTAGGTTGTAGTCTACCTTTCACCCATGCTATCCAGGCCACTCTTTCTCAACCAGGGTTCCTTCTAAAGTTGCTAGGGGCTCCTTGAACAGTGGTGAAGTTTCCCCCAAATAACAGTGGCCTCAGAAATCTAAAGTACAAAAACATAAAAAAAACTCTATAGTGCAAATGGAGAAAGAGTGATTAGGTCCCAAGCAAGAAGCTGCAGTCTCTGTATGGTAGATCCAAGTGTGTTAATCCACTTCTATAATGGCTGTAGCTATTCTAACAGGGTATTGGATGTCTCTGTGCACTAAAAAAATAAACATACATAAGGCCCCGCCATCTAAATGTATCAATTTATTTAAACACAAGTAAAAGGAAGGGTTAAAATACATTCACAAGGATGAGAGTAAATGGGCATATCATCAGTCCTTATCCACTGGCAAGCCTCGGTGGACAGCGGGTGGATGGATGGATGAGATGTATCCTTAAAACAGCTTGCAGGAATAGGTGGAATAAAGCTGGACTTTGTCAGAATGTAGATTAAGTCCATATGACAGGCTGTGTCTTCTTCCAGCAGAAAATATAGCCACACTGGAATGCAAGCTTGTGGCTTGTGACTATATCTGTGGCTTGCGATCCAGTGTGGCTATATTTGCTGCTGAAGGAAGACACAACCTGTCATATGGACTTAATCTGAATTCTGACAAAGTCCAGCTTTATTTCACCTATCCTGCAGAGCTGTTTTAAGGATACATCTCATCCATCCATCGGCTGTCCACCGAGCAGCGAATAAGGACTGATGATATGCCCATTTACTCTCATCCTTGTGAGTGTATTTTATCCTTCCCTTTACATTTTTTTAAATTAAATTGATACACTTAGATGACAGAGCCTTCTGTTTGATTATTGTGTTTATTGCCTCAGAAATCTGCCTGCAAATTCTCGGGGCAATATCACCCACATAAGTATAGTGGAGTCTCTCCTCTCGTCTTTCAGATATGCCCAAGGACATTACAACTTTCAATGCCTGCACTTCTTTTTGTTAGCCATTGTTATAATTTGTTTCTGTATTATTACTGAAAATAATTTTCTCATATGAAGCATTTGGTTGATAGAAAATGATCCACTGTGGTCGTCATAAGGTAGGTTTTTAAATAGGTCACATCCTTTGTTCTTTTATTGATTATTATACCTAGAACTTACATACCATGATAATGTTCCATTAACTGTAGATATAATCACTTTTGGAGGTTTGTGGTTCCCTAAGACCTACATTTTTTTCAAGGGTTCCTTCATGGTAAGAGGTTGAGAAAGGATGATTTTTAGTGTCCTGGCAGTAAAGAGGGGGGAGTCATTAAAGTGAATCGGATTGTGTGGCCTAAATGTTGGATGCAAGTTAAATGTAGCTTCTGATACTGGGCTCAGTATACATTTTTAACACTCAATGGTTAAAAGGGGCTTCATACATGCCGAAAGCAAGTACCAGCATTTGCACATTTGTGGCTTGTGTGAATGTAGCCATAGGGATTACAGGAGAGAGATCTCTCTACTAGTCCAATGTCCACACTGTTGGGTGCCACCTGTTTTGCTTGACTCCAACTAACATAAAAAAGAAGAGAACTGTAGTGATGGCTTTGTAAGGGAGGAGATCCTCGGAATTCAGGTTCAGAGAAGTAGCCAAGAGAAGCCCCAGATGAAAACACCCAAGACCAAAATATGACTTTTAGGCAGACTGATGCTTCAGAGAGAATGATCAGACAAATATAGGAACAACTGAGGCAATCAGATATGTAATAATATGTCTGATTCTCTCAATTGCCTGATCATTTATACATGTGTTTTTATATGTCTGCTTAGTGCACAGTGTGTGGTTATATATTGGACACTAAGATGATAAGGGACGTATTTATTAATATTATTATTATTATTATTCAGGGTTTATATAGCGCCAGCAGTTTGATCAGTGCTTTACAATATAACAGGAGACAATACAGCAACAATACAGCTCAATACAAGAGGGATAGGAGGGCCCTGCTACTTGGAGCTTACAATCTACAAATTAAAGGTTTCTCTTTGTGAGCAGCCTCCATGATGGGTGACTGACACACGCGATACTTTGTATAGGCTTATGCTGTTACTGTGCCCAGGCTATCATATTCCATTACCATTTGATGATCCCATGGCTCCATGATTGTTTGACAGCAAAAATTCTTCCTGGTTTATACATGTTACCTAGGTGGGGTGCATTCTTATAATGTACTTTGTGCTATATGTGCGAACCTGAGACTTACCATATGCTCTTTTCTGCCCTATTGTGAGGATGGCTTATCATAGGACAACTAAAGGAAGACTATGTTTGGTTCAATCGATTTTAATTATTTAACTTACCAATAGTATCATAAAGTATGTGTTCACATGTGCTCCTGAAGAAGAAAGTGTTTTGAGTTTCTTATGTGGACCAGTTATGCATAAACAGGAACTAATTGCATATGGAATGTACATGTTGTTATAACTCATGGATGTAGTCACTACTTTGTCCTTTTTTAAAAGATAAGTTCACCTTCCATAACATGTAACATGTTACATGTTACACCCACATTTAGGGTGTAACATGTTACGAACAGACCAGCCCCTGTGTCTCTGATCACCATTGTGATAGCTAGGGGGGATCTTCTCCTCCCTGCTAGCTGTCACAAAAAGGTGACTGTGAGGGGCTCTACCCACCTGGCCACATGACTCTTTCACAGTATTCTGTGAATGGGAAAACTACAAGTCCCAGCAGCATTTGCAGCTGTTGGCTTGTAGTTTTCAATGAACTACCACGGTGCTCCACACGCCATGGTGGTTCATTGAGCCTTCCTGTCAGTAAGCATCTGCTTGCCCATATGGGATGTATGAGCAAGCAAGTAACTCCACTTTTGTTGAGAAAAAAACATTCCCCTCTGGCTGATCAATGTACATTGCAGGGATTTTAAAAAAACTTTGTTGCAGATGTCTATTTTGTTATTCTGAAGAAATAATTGTTTGCTTGTCTTTGTCCATGTGCAGAGTGAATGTGTATGGGAGCGATTTTATAATTATCGATCAACTGCTGCACCTGCAAGACTCTAATAAGGAAAATTGCAAGGTATGCATCCCTTTAGATGTGTTTTCCTTTGTATCTTAGTGCAGATTTCTGGGAAAATCAGTAACCTAACCACACAAGCAAGAAATGACATTTCTGGGGGCTTTCTATTTACCACTTGTGTATAGAACAGCTGCAGGTAGCCATATTGCATTGCAATTTACAGAAAAGTATAGTGATGCAGATTGAAAAGGAAAGGTCAATTTTAATAAAATTCAATTATATTCAAATATAGTGCATTCAATTGTGACTTTTTTCAATTGTATGCACTATATTTGTTTTTTTTAATTTGCTAGTTTGTTCCCACAGAAGTGAAGTTACCCTTTAAATGTTTTAGAATAAATTTGTATTTTAAAATACTTCTCTTTTTTGCCTATCTCTATGGCTACCATATATTTTATTTACAGTATGCCCCCATAAAGTCTACAATAAATTGTTCTCTGTGATGTGTATTGGTGGGCTGTGTGCATATGAGCATGGCACCTTCCTCCTTTGTTTAACCATGTATTAAAGGTCAGGCAGTTTACCAAGCTAAAGTATGAGGCTTAGACAGAGTAAGTGAAGCTAAATAAGGATAGGGGTGGAGGGATATACACTGATGAGTAAGCCAGTACATATTTAATACCTTATCTCTCAGTATTTAGATTATGGCATAAATCTACTATTTTTAAACTGTTACTAAACCCAGGACCCTGCATTCAGTATATCTGGTCTCCCACAGTACATAGGACATGGAAATGCAATTATTTTAGTAAATATAAACTGCTAAATACCTTTTCTCATCAGCAGTTAGAGCAGTCGTGTGACTTCTATCAGTGTCCAGCTGAGTACTGTTAAAACTTGTAGGAGGAGTTTTCATTCTCCTTTCACTGCCCTATGAGATTGCATAACCCCTGACCCTCTGTCTGGAGAGCGCTTATTGGCCCTGTGCTGATCACATGCACCCTCCCAAGAAAAAGAAAAAACTCTCTAGCAATACACACCAAACTGAGCATGTGCAGAGTGTCTCCGAGGCTGTGTTCTATCAGGAGATGAAATGAGGACTGTGGAAGAATGGGAGGATCAGAGAAGACAAAATCAAACATCCTTTTTACACAATGCAGAGGATTAACCCCTTAGGTTCCACAGTGAGTATAACAAGCATGCTTTACTGCATATACAGGCTTCATTTACTGTTGTGGGTTTAATAACAATTTAAAAACAAAACATCATTCAATTTACAACACAAAACACTATTAGAAAATAACATCATATTTCAACTTAATTATAATAAAGAGCTGCTATAGACAAGGTCTGGTCTCAATGCTCCATTTACTATGTAGTAATGCATTATGTACACCTAGCATAGAGAGATGACTTCCATCATTCCATCCTTTTTCTCTGAACTCCTGTGAGATTTTAGAAAGTTACCACTGCAGACTAGATAAGTGTATAAGGAACAGAGTTGTTTAACAGAGCACAATATATAATCAACATAATTTTATTTATTTACTGCAAGTATTTATATAGTGCCAACAATTTACGAAGCAAAGTATATTACTGTACATTCACATCAGTCCCTGTCCTCAAAGAGCTTACAATCTAAGGTCCCTGACTCCCATGCATACATCAATATTATTATTATACAGAATTCATATGGCGCCAACAGTTTGCGCAGCACTTTACAAAGTGAGGGCAGACAGTACACTTACAATACAATTGAAGATAAGAGGAATCAGAAGGCCCTGCTCGTTAGAGCTTACAATCTAAAAGGGGAGGGTCAAGTGATACAAAAGGTAAAAACTGGGGGATGAGCTGATGGAGAAAATACATGTTAGCTGGAGGCAAGATAGAATACATACACTAGGGCCAATTTAGACAGGAGGCGGTTTACCTACCATTATGTCTTTGAAGTGTGAGAGGAAACTGGAGTGCCTGGATGAAAACTCTTGAAAGCACAGGGAGAACATGGGATCTTCATGCTGATAGTGTTTTGACCAGGATTCAAATCAAGGACACAAGTGTTTCAAGGCAGAATTGCTGAACATTAAAGCAGTATTAAGTGTTTTTTTAGCCACATTGATGGCAATAAAATAAACATTCTTCAGTAAAGTAATTGTTAAACTTCTCACCCCAGAACTTGCCATGTACAACTGTAGTGCTCACCCCAGAGGCTTCCAATAATATGCCCAGGTCTCCCTTACTAGTACGGAGGCTGTCAGTCACAATCACAGTTCTGTGCACAACAACAGTACAGGCTCAGTCTACTGGATATCTTTTTAGAATTTATTGCTGAATAACTTGAAAAGAGCTCAACACACCAAAATGACTAAAAGGAGGCCAAACTTCTAGCACAAATTCTTATAGTTGTAGGTACACATGAAAGTCTCAAAACACAGGTCTTACAGTGTCCTAAGAGGACAGCCACCCAGCTTCCACAGGTAGATTCTCAGTGAAGGAGACAAAAGATCCTTCTCAAGACCAGGACTTCAGGACAGTGCCCTACAGTAAGAATGCATTAGCTGGAGCCCCAGGAGAAGTGGAACCCTCCCTGAAGAGGAAAGATACTCTGGGAAGGCCTCCAAAATATTTATCACCTTCCTCACCCACCTTCTGGGTATCCTTTTCCAGGGATTGGCCAAGGTCTGATAAATATTCATAACTGAGTGATTGACCCTCCCTGCTCTATTTTCTGGAAACTTAATCCCGGAACATGCAGGAACAATCAATCACCTTGCTTAGGAAACCCTGCTCAGAGAAGAAGAACAAATCATCACTCCACTGGGTACAGTGAAGCCAAAGACTCAATTTAGCCTAACTTTTTGCAGGGCTCTACGCATCTTTCAATACTGCTGGCTCCTGCTTTCTCAGTGTTCCTTTACTGAACTTCCAGTCCTCCCAGTAAAAAGTTAACAGTGGACCAATATGAAGTGAATCTGTTAGCTTGGAGAAGAAAGGAGGTGGGGCAGGAGAGTGCCCTGCCATCCTAAGCTATGGAGTTGTATATTTCTATTGATGCACACAGTATAGGGAGACACAACTCTAGTCCCTGCAGGCAAAGGTTGGCTCCGTAGGATGCTGCAAGAGAAATGAGTCACTAAACAGAAACCCTGCACCAGCAGAAGCTTGAACTAGAACATATGTGAGCATTAAGATAATACTTTATTGTCAGTGCATACATGCAAATAAAATCAAGGTACTCTTTACAAGAGCAATTTAAAAAAATGATTAAAACATAAGTGATTAAATCAGCAACTAAAAATCCAGAAAAAAACTGAGGGGTTATATCACTTTAAATTACTTTGCTAAGGAGGGTATGACTAGGCTTAATGTATTTGAAATAATTTACACAGCTCAAGAAGCAAAGCAGATTATATTGCTAGAATTTCATTTTGAAGCAACATCCAGTTGAACTCCAGGCAAACAGCTAAATACACAGATAATATAATGTAAAAATATGGAAGCTGATGTACCTCCCAAAAGATATATATATTTTCCATCCAGTTTTGAAATTCACTCAGCTCTGCAACACAGCATAGCTCCATTTGGCAGAAGAGACTTGATTTTCCTCTGCTACAGTTCAGTCATGCTTACAGGTATTCAATACTCCCCTGGCATTCAGTTAAATCTGGTCATACACTAGTATAATTTAGTTTTACATTTTTTTGTTTTAAGAACGTTTGTTTGAGTTTCTAATTGTTAGTGGCATCAAACTGATATTCCTTTTCGAACACAGTGATGAGAAAATTCGAGGAAGCAAGATGGACATTTTTTCCCCAATGAACAAATGTCTAACAATGAATGTGGTTTTTGTTCAGTGAAAGTCCATTTAATCCAAAATTGAATATTAATATGAAATAAAATTAGTAAAAGTACTTTTGAATGCCATTTGTCAAGTCATTGAATGTACTGAAAATGTTTGTACAAATGTTTAGAAAATCTACTAGTGTATGACCAGCTTAAGAGACTAGATTGTCAGTAATTTGTGCCTTGGTATTAATAGAAATCTCTAAATTTCAGTTTTAATAGAGAAACGGAAGCTATTTCTTTCGTTCTGGCAGATAAGACAGTACCTGCTTTTGCCAAAGTTAACTTAATCTTTTTTTTTTTTTCATTTTTATTGTAATGAAAAATGTGTTTCTAAGAACCTATCTTTAATCAGCCTGTGAGCTATACACATGGGACTACAATAGCCTTGGTACATAAGGACATATTCTTGAGGTCCACCTCTATAGGTACTCTTGATCTTACAGTTACCAGCATGGGGTTGTTTCATTAATACTAGAAGTTGTTCTAGCACACTCCCTCATTCCTTCAAGTAACCAGCTGTGTTATAATGCTTTGCTGTAATAAAAAGCATGTGCTTCCTTCATTCCTCTGGGTGTTGTAGGTTTGGCCAATAATACAGCTGAGATAAGATTTGGGAATTTGCTGATGCTAAAGTCAGTAGAACCCTGGGACCACTTTCCAAAATTTCAAACATATTTAAAGCCCAAATTGAAGTCTCATAACTTTTTTTATACTTCTGTTCTAATTTGTATAACTAGTTTAAGTTTGGAAGTGCCTTAAAGCAGAACTAAACCCATCAATTTAACATTTAAAAAAAAACAGTTGGGATTGCTAACTGTCACATTTGCTTGTACTTTCAACCAAACTGTCAAATTACCAAATGGCTGGTGTCATAACTGATCGCATGTGCAGCACCATGACAGTTGCTGATCAAACAGTGGTTAAAATGGCAGCTTCCTTGGCAGAAAAGGACAGGAGGGCTTAGTTTTGCTTTAACCCTATGGCTGCCACTGCCTTGAGTATTTGGCCCAGCAGGACGGGGATGTAAACAAATTTTTGGCAGCACTAGCAGCTGCAGTTTTCTTATATTTTACAAATCGGAATTTGAGCTCTGTAATAGAAGTGATTTGAGTGGCTGTAAAGCTGCCAATTTATTTCTATATGCCAGGAATGCTGCATCCCTCCTCCACATAAACCACCCCACACATGAATGTCTTAAGTTTACCCAGGTCTTGTGGGAGCTTAGGACTTTCAAGTTCATTGCCAGGATGGTAAGCAGAAGGGAGGCAAGAAACTTCCATTTCTTAAAAGCGAAGTAACTGTTTTGGTTGTACATCTTTTGTGGGTCACAGGAATACACTTACTTTGCTCTCCTTTGACTCAGATTCAATCGATAGCGGGCTATTGCCTACTATCAGCTGACATGGCAATGCCGCTCTAGGTTCTGGAACAGTGCCAGGATAAGATCATCCAGTGCCCAGGGTGAAGATGGCAAACTGTTCTTCAGAGGGCTACCACAAGTATAAATGAGCCTCAACACACTAATTAATAAAAATACTTCCGTTACATATAGTTTTGTGCACACCTTAAAGAGGTTTTGTGCACACCTTCATTAAAAAATAGTCAGGGACTGCACAGCATCCAGTAACTGTTGAGATTGTGAACACTTTGGTAACAAATATATTATGAACAATATAGTGTATATAGTGCAGGAGCCTGTAAGGAACAGATCAGGGATTACTGCTTCACAATGAAGTGCTGCAGTCAGCATTGGGTTTAGGAATACATAATATAGAGTGCAGGAGTCAGGAGTATGTAATGCACATAGTGCAGGGGTTTGGGATGTGTAACGTAAGGCGTTCGAGGGTCAGGAGTAGGTAATTCACACAGTGCTGCAGTCAGTAATATGTAATGCACAGAATGCAGGGGACAGTAATGTCAGGAATGTCAGTAATGTCAGGCAGGGTCAGGAACACAAAATAAAAAGAGTGCAGGAGTTAGGGGTGTGTAACACACAGTGTAAGTGACAGGGCAAAATTTGCCCCATAAACATTCTATCTCTCACTTTATCCTTTCAGAAAAATCAATGCACTCCCCCCCAACAAAAAAAATCCAGCACTCACCCCTTCCAGCACAAATCCTCTTCCCCCCAAACCTCCCTCCCAACATATATTCTTTTCTCCTCCCAGCACAAACTCCCCCCCACCAAATAACCCTTGTAGTACCCCATGTCCCCTCCCAGTATAAATTTGTTTTCCCTCCTTTCATACATCTTCTACTCCCGGCTCCAAATCTTCCTTATAGTACAATTTCCCCCCAATTCCTCCCTTCTAATACAAAGCCTCCTATTTCCCCACATAAATCCCCCCTCTTAGCACAAATCCCCCCTCCCCTAATTAAATCCTCCTCCTCCCAAACCCCTTTTTCTAGCACAAATCCTTATATTTTACCTCCAAATAATGATTACAAGCACAAATTCCACCCACCACCCCAATACAAATGCTCCTGCCTTCAAATTCCCCTCCCCATCACAAATCCTCTTATACCCACCCACAATAAATCCCCCCAATTCCTCCTTCTAGCACAGATCTTTTTATTTCTCCCTTCCTCAAGCACAAATCCCCTCCCCCCGCCTCTCTTAATGCAAATGCTCTTCCTCCATATTCTTCCCCAGCACAAATCCTCTTTTCCCATGCCAATTTCCTACTCCCACCACATACCTCAGTGCCAGCAGATGTTCTTCATACCAGTCTCCCTGTGTTCTGCTATAAGACACATCAGGGCCTGGAAGGAGCCTAGGATCCCAACTGCATCCCCCCACACTAGGACACCGCACCACGGAAACATAATCCTAGTGCCCATCCCTTGTCCCAGCTCTGCTCTGGAAAGATTATATCGGCATGGATGTCACTCCACTTCCTCAAACTCAATCTTTCCAAAACTGAGCTCTTAGAATTCCCTCCAGCCTGTGCCCCCTCCCCTGACTTCTCCATCAAGATCAATAACACAATCATCAGTTCCTCCCCTCATGCCAGGGTACTAGGTGTAATCCTAGAGTCCCATCTGTCCTTTCAGCCCCAAATCCAATCACTGTCCAAATCTTGTAGACTTCACCTCCACAACATCTCCAAGATACACCCATTCTTAACCTCAGAAATTACTGAGCAACTTATTCACTTCCTTGTTATCTCTCTCCCTCCTCATTGGCCTACCTAATCGCAGGCTATCCCCTCTTTAGTCTATCATGTATGCTGCTGCCAGACTCATCCACCTTACTAACCATTCTGTATCTGCCATCCCTCTCTGCCAATCCCTCCGCTGGCTTCCCATTGCCCAACAGATAAAATTCAAAACATTAACAATAGCATATAAAGCCATTTATAACTCCGCCCCATTCTTATCTCTAAATATCACCCAAACCGTACTCTCCGCTCCTCGCACAACCTCCTGCTCTCTCGCTTCCTTGTCTC